>NC_037674.1:20913738-20916943 GCF_003255815.1 Theropithecus gelada
AAAAAAAAAAAAAAAAAAAAAAAAAAAAAAAAAAAAAAAAAAATAAAATAAAATCTTTTTTTTTTTTTTTTTAGGTATCCTTTACCTGCAATAAAATGTACTCATTTCAAGTGTACAGTCCTATGAATTTTTTCTTTTCTTTTTCTTTCTTTCTTTTTTTTTTTGAGATGGAGTCTTGCTGTGTCGCCCAGGCTGGAGTGCAGTCGCGCGATCTCGGCTCACTGCAAGCTCCGCCTCCCGGGTTCACTCCGTTCTCCTGCCTCAGCCTCCTCAGTAGCTGGGACTACAGGCGCCCATCACCACGCCAGGCTAATTTTTTTGTATTTGTAGTAGAGACAGAGTTTCACCGTGTTAGTCAGGATGGCCTCAATCTGCTGACCTCGCGATCTGCCCGCCTTGGCCTCCCAAAGCGCTGGGATTACAGGCGTGAGCCACTGCGCCGGGCTTTTTTTTTTTTTTTTTTTTTTTTTTTGAGACACAGTCTCACTGTGGTCACTCAGGCTGGAGTGCGGGGGCATGATCATAATTCACTGCAGCCTTGAACTCCTGGGCTCAAGTGATCCTCTCACCTCAGCCTCCTGAGTATCTAGGACTACAGGCATGTGCCACCATGCCTGGCTAACTTTTTTTTTTTTTTTTTTTTGGTAGATATCAGGGTCTCACTGCATTGCTCATTGTTCAGGCTGCTTTTGAATTCCTGGTTGCAAGTGATCCTCCTTCTTCGGACTCCCATCTGGAACTATAGGTGTGAGCTAGCATGTCCAGCCTTGAACTTTGAAAAATACATGCAATTTTGTAACTATCATTATAAGATACAGAACTTTTTCGTCCTCAAAAAGTTTCCTTTTTTTTTTTCTTTTTTGAGACAAAGTCAACCTCCGTCTCCTGGGTTCAAGCGATTCTCCTGCCTCAGCCTCCCACGTAGCTGGGATTACAGGCACACACCACTATGCCCAGCTAATTTTTGTATTTTTTAGTAGAGACAGAGTTTCACCGTGTTGGCCAGGCTGGTCTGGATCTCCTGACCTCAAATGATCCACCTGCCTCAGCCTCCCAAAGTGCTGGGATTACAGGTGTGAGCCACCATGGCCAGCCAAAAGTTTTCTTATTTAAGATGTTAATACTGGCCGGGCGCGGTGGCTCAAGCCTGTAATCCCAGCACTTTGGGAGGCCGAGACGGGCGGATCACGAGGTCAGGAGATCGAGACCATCCTGGCTAACACGGTGAAACCCCGTCTCTACTAAAAAATACAAAAAACTAGCCGGGCGAGGTGGCGGGCGCCTGTAGTCCCGGCTACTCGGGAGGCTGAGGCAGGAGAATGGCATAAACCCGGGAGGCGGAGCTTGCAGTGAGCTGAGATCCGGCCACTGTACTCCAGCCTGGGCGACAGAGCGAGACTCCGTCTCAAAAAAAAAAAAAAAAAAAAAAAAAAAAGATGTTAATACTACCCACAGTGAACCACAGATTCAATGTGATCCCTATCAAAATCCTAACAATGGCTGGGCATGGTGGCTCACCCCTGTGATCTCAACACTTTGGGAGACCGAGGAGGGAGGACTGCTTGAGGCCAGGAGTTCAAGACCAGCCTGGGCAACATAGTGAGACGCCCCCAGCTCTCAAAAAAAAAAAAAAAAAAAATCTAACAACTTTTCTTGCAGAAATAGGAAAATATATCCTAAGATTCATAAGGAATCTCCAGGGACCCCAAATTGCCAAAACAATCTTGAAAAAGAAGAAGAAAGTTGGACTTCTTACACTTTCCAGTTTCAAAACTTACTACAAAACTATAATAATCAAAATAGTGTGGTTCTGGCCTAAAGAAGGACATATGGATCAGTGGATTCAGAAATAAACCCTCAGATATAGGGTCAAATGATTTTTGACAGGAGTGTCAAGACCATTCAGTAAGGAAAGGATAGTCTTTTTCAACAAATGATGATGGGAAAACTGGATATTCACATGTGAAAAAAAAAAGAAGTTGTACCCTTACCTTACACCATATACAAAAATCAAATAAAAATGGATTACAGACCTACATGTAAGAACTAAAACTATAAAACTCAAATGAAAACATAGGGGAAAAGTTTTGTGGCATTGTTTTAGCAATGATTTATTAGCTGTAACTCAAAAAGGATAGGCAACAAAAGAAAAAAGATAAATTAGATCCCATCAAAATTAAAAACTTGTACATCAAAGGACACTATCAACAGATTATAAAGGCAACCCAGGGAATGGGAGAAAATACATGCTAGCTAATCATAGCTCTGATAAGTCACTGATATCTAGAATATATAAAGAAGAAATATATTTCAACAACAACAAAAAACCAAACAACCCAATTTTTAAAGTGGGGCAAAGGACTTGAATGGCATTTCTTCAAAGAAGATATACAAATGGCAAATAAGCACATGAAAAGATGCTCAACATCACTAATTATTAGGGAAATGCAAATCAAAACCACAAGGACGCCTGGCCTGGTGGCATGTGCCTGTAGAGTCTGGGGCTATTAGGGAGGCTGAGGCAGGAGGATCCTTTGAGCCCAGGAGTTTGAGGAGTGGGTGATAATTGCACCTGTGAATAGCCACTATATTCCAGCCCGGACAACATTGCAAGATCCTATTTATTTAAAAAATCTGCATACAAAGAGTTACTACTTTCCACTTTACAGTCATTAGAATGGCTATTATACACACACACACACCTATAGGTGTTGGCAAGATGTGGAAAAATTGGAACCTTTGTGCATTGGTGGGAATGTAAAAACATGCAACTAGGCTGGGCATGGTGGCTCATGCCTATAATCCCAGCACTCTGGGAGGCGGAGATGGGCTAAACACTTGAAGTTAGGAGTTCGTGACCAGCTTGGCCAACATGGAAAATCATGTCTGTACTAAAAATACAAAAATTAGCTGGGTGTAGTGGCGCATGCCTCCAGTCCCAGCTACTTGGGAGGCTGAAGCAGAAGAATCACTTGAACTCAGGAGGCAAAGTTTTCAGTGAGCCAAGACTATGCCACCGCACTCCAACCTGGGCGACAGGGCAAGACTCCGTCTCAAAAAAAACAAAAAACAAAACAAAAACAACAGTAACAACAATAAAAACCATGCAACTGCTATGGAAGATGGTGTGGTGTTTCTTTTTTTTTTTTTTTTTTTTTTTTTTTTTTTTTTTTTTTTTTTTTTTTTTTTTTTTTTTTTTTTTTTT
>NC_037674.1:20917168-20964905 GCF_003255815.1 Theropithecus gelada
CTGTCGCCCAGGCTGGAGTGCAGTGGCCGGATCTCAGCTCACTGCAAGCTCCGCCTCCCGGGTTCACGCCATTCTCCTGCCTCAGCCTCCCCAGTAGCTGGGACTACAGGCGCCCGCCACCTCGCCCGGCTAGTTTTTTGTATTTTTTAGTAGAGACGGGGTTTCACCGTGTTAGCCAGGATGGTCTCGATCTCCTGACCTTGGGATCCGCCCGTCTCGGCCTCCCAAAGTGCTGGGATTACAGGCTTGAGCCACCGCGCCCGGCCGGTGTGGTGTTTCTTCAAAAAATTAAACATAAAATTACCGTATGATCCAGCCTTTCTACTTCTGATTATAGACCCCCAAAAAAGTGAAAGCAAAAACTTGAACAGATGCTTGTACATCCATATTCACAGCAGCATTATTCACAATAATCAAAGGAAGGAAGCAACCCAAGTGCCCACAGGTGGGTGAAAGAATAAACACAATGTGTGTACGCACAGTGGAATATTATTCAGCCTGAAAAAGGAAGAAGAGTCTAACACATGTTCCAACATGGATGAAACTTAAAGATAGTATGCCAAGTGAAAAAGACAGCCACAAAAGGGCTGGGTACGGTGGCTCACGCCTGTAATCCCAGCACTTTAAGAGGCCGAGGCAGGAGGATCATGTGAGCCCAGGAGTTTGAGACCAGTCTGGACAACATAGGGAGACCCAGTCTCTACACACACAAGAAAATTATCCAGGCATAGGCTGGGCACGGTGGCTCACACCTGTAATCCCAGCACTTTGGGAGGCCGAGGCAGGTGGATCACCTGAGGTCAGGAGTTTGAGACCAGCCTGGCCAACATGGTGAAACCTTGTCTCTACTAAAAATACAAAAATTAGCTAGGTGTTGTGGCGGGCGCCTGTAATACCAGCTACTCAGGAGGCTGAGGCAGGAGAATAGCTTGAACCCAGGAGGCGGTGGTTGCGGTGAGCCGAGATTGCACCACTGCACTCCAGCCTGGGTGACAGAATGAGACTCCATCCCCCCTGCCAAAAAAAGAAAAAAGAAAAAAGAAAATTAGCCAGGCATGGTGGCATGTACCAGTAATCCCAGCAACTCCAGGAGGCTGAAGTGGGAGTATCACATAAGCCTGGGAAGTCAGCAGGGCAATGAGACGTAACTGTGCCACTGCTCTCCAACCTGGGTGACAGAGCAAGACTCAGTCTCAAAAACAAAAGAAAGAAAGAAATATGATTAACTTTTATAACAATATAATGACTAGGAATGTTAATTTATTTATAGCACAGGAAAGGTGAAGGAAGGAATAGAGAGAGAGATACTACATTATGAAGGGGACATTGGCAATCCCATAGTCCCACTAACAAATCTAGACTTAAAATTTGGTTAATATAGAGAATATGGTATAAGCAGGGAGGACTAACAATTTCTCCTTAAGTTTTTCCTGTGGTTTCTGTCAGGCCTCTGAGCCCAAGCCAAGCCATCATATCCCCTGTGACTTGCACATATATGCCCAGATGGCCTGAAGTAACTGAAGAATCACCAAAAAAGTGCAAATGCCCTACCTCACCTTAACTGATGACATTCCACCACAAAAGAAGTGAAAATGGCCGGTCCTTGCCTTAAGCAATGACATCATCTTGTGAAATTCCTTTTCCTGGCTCATCCTGGCTCAAAAAGCTCCCCCACTGAGCACCTTGTGATCCCCACTCCTGCCCGCCAGAGAACAACCCTCCTTTGACTGTAATTTTCCTTTACCTACCCAAATCCTATAAAACGGCCCCACTGGCCGGGCGCGGTGGCTCAAGCCTGTAATCCCAGCACTTTGGGAGGCCGAGATGGGCGGATCACGAGGTCAGGAGATCGAGACCATCCTGGCTAACCCGGTGAAACCCCGTCTCTACTAAGAAATACAAAAAATAGCCGGGCGAGGTGGCAGCGCCTGTAGTCCCAGCTACTCGGGAGGCTGAGGCCGGAGAATGGCGTGAAGCCGGGAGGCGGAGCTTGTAGTGAGCTGAGATCCGGCCACTGCACTCCAGCCTGGGCGACAGCGCGAGACTCCGTCTCAAAAAAAAAAAAAAAAAAAAAACGGCCCCACCCTTATCTCCCTTCACTGACTCTCTTTTCAGACTCAGCCGCCTGCACCCAGGTGAAATAAACAGCCATGTTGCTCACACAAAGCCTGTTTGGTGGTCTCTTCACATGGACGGGCATGACAGTTTCATCTTGCCATTCCTTGCCATCTTCCTCCCCTTAAATGAAAGGGAGGAAGAGAGGAAGGAAAAGGGCAAGGAAACGGAAGATGCACCCATAACTCCCAAAACTAGAGAAGGTTTGGGCAAATAGTACTTGAAAGAGAGATAACTCGGGTTCAGTGGCTCATGGCTGTAATCCTAGCACTTTGGGAGGCTAAGGTGGAAGGATCACTTGAAGCCAGGAGTTCAAGACCAGCCTAGGCAACAAGGCGAGACCCCTGTTTTTTGTTTTTGTTTTCTACCGTTTTTTTTTTTTTTTTAAAGAAAGAAAACTCTAAACAGTTGAGATACCTAGTTTCTTGAAATAATTGTTGGTGGTGACAATCCTGAGTTGTTTCTTATTTCTGACACACCAGAAATGTGAATCCTATTGTAGTCTCAAGTGACTTTGAAGGAGTCCTTGCTGAGGCATATAGGGCCATCCTATTGGGAGAGAACTGGGCTCCAACCAGCCAGGGGCCTCTCATGATAATGCCAAGGGGGCAGGGCATGCTGATTCTCTTTCTTGCTTCTCTCTCATCTCATCTCTCTCTTTTCTTTGCCGCTCAGCAGCTATCTTGCTATCTTGTTCCAACGGTGTCTTTTTTTCTGTCTTACCTTTTCCCTTTCCCATTCTTCCAGCATACTTCTGTCAGTGAAATTTCCCAATCTTCCAGCATACTTCTGTCAGTGAAATTTCCCAATCTTCCAGCATATTTCTGTCAGTGAAATTTCCCAATCTTCCAGCATACTTCTGTCAGTGAAATGAATGCTTATGGTTTTTAATGAAACTTTTAAAAGCAAACACCCACTGATTCTGTAGCAAGACTGCTAGTTGCCTTCCAGCCATCCATACTCCCCGTCTTTCCAATGTTTTACCTGTGTTCGTGGCTGTTCAGTGAAAGACTGCATCTCAGCCTTTTTTGCAACTAAGACTAGCATGTGACTAAGTTCTGGTCTTTGGGATTTGAGTGGGGGTGATACATGCAGTTCCAGCTTATGGCACAGAGAGGTGTCCTCTCTTTCCAACCCTTCTCCATCCTGCTTCCTGACACAGGCATGTGCTGGGGCCCTCAGGGACCATACAGATGAGGCCAGTACCCAAAAGGTGACAGAGCTACAAGCTACCAGGACCCCATGTCCCTGTGTGAACAGATAGACTTCTGCCTTGTTTGAACCATTGTTACCTTGATCTTTGTTACAGCAGCTGAACATATACTCTAATATAAATCCTACCATGGGCAAGAGACTGGATTAGGCAATAAACATCTAAAGATGAGTGAAATGACTTGAAAGTGCAAATCCTGAAAGAGTTCGAAATTGTCCCAGTTGTCTCAGAGAACTAATATTTATGATTTTTGAATAAATGTAGCAATTGATTCTCCCGGGTCTTAAGACTTGAAACTTACATTTGTCTTACTTCAGTTCCTTCCTCAGGAAACTGACCCTCAGGCAAAGAATTGAAACTCATGAGATCACCACATCCAGACAATGAGTGGCCAGACTCCCTCATCCATCATGATTGCTTCCCTACCCCTCCCTCATTCCTTTTCTCCCCAACTTCCCCGCTACATAAACCTCCCAATTTTAGTTGGTAGGGGAGATGTATCTGAGACTTACCTCCCATTCTCCGCTGCTGCAGCACCCAATTAAAGCCCCTTCCCTGGCACTACTCATTGTCTCCGTGATTGACATTTCATACAGTGAGCAACAGGACCTAGACTGAACCCCTGGTGTTTCTGTAACAAGTTCACAACCAAGTGGAAAACATAGCCACAAACTCAGTAACTGTAATACAGGGTAGACTATGGAAACGACTTTATTGGAGATGTAAACAAAGGCTGCTGCGAGACATTAATTCTGGTTGCAGTGGTATTAAGAAAGACTTCCTGAATGAGGCAATATATGACTTGGGATTTGGACAGTGAATTGAATTCTAATAATGAAAGAGGATAAACAAGGCACTCCAGGAAGAAGGAACAGTATGTGTAAAGGCACGAAGACATAGAAGTGCACGTCGTATCTAGAAAATAACCATTAGAACAGGCAGAATATCAGTGAATGTTGAGGAATAATAGCCCAACTAGGTAGGGACCAGATTGTCACGGCCCTTGAATGTCATGTTAAGGAATTTGGGCCAGGCTCAGTGGCTCATGCCTGTAATCCCAGCACTTTGGGAGGCTGAGGTGGGTGGATCACTTGAGGTCAGGAGTTTAAGACCAGTCTGGCCAACATGGTGAAACCCCCGACTCTACTAAAAATTACAAAAATTAGCCTGGTGTGGTGACGGGCACCTGTAATTCCAGCTACTCGAGTGTCAGCTCTGTGTCCCCATCCAAGTCTCCTGTCAAATTGTAATCCCCATGTGTTCAAAGTGGGGCCTGGTGGGAGGTGATATGATGGGGTGATTTCTAATGGTTTAGCACCATCCCCCAGTGCTGTCTCATGATAGAGTTCTCATGAGACCTGATGGTTTAAAAGTGTGTGGCAGTTCCCTGCTTGTTCTGTCTCCCTCCTGCCCAGCCATGGTAACAAATGCCTACTTCCTCTTCACCTTCTGCCATGGTTGTAAGTTTCCTGAGGCTAGCCATGCTTCCTGTTAAGCCTGCAGAACTGTGAGCCAATTAAATTTCTTTTCTTCATAAATTACTCAGTCTCAGATAGTTCTTTATAGCAGTGTGAAAACGGACTAATACAAATAATGACATACGAAAGCCAGAGGGTCTCCTAGGCAGGAAATAACTAGATTCTCAAATCTTGAAGTCGGATGGCAGCAAAACTTGAAGAAAAGGCCCAGGACTAAAACAGGAGCCAAACTTGCTCCATAGAAGAGTGAATTTTTGGCCAGGTGTGGTGGCTCACGCCTGTAATCCCAGCACTTTGGGAGGCCGAGGCAGGCAGATCATGAGGTCAGGAGATCCAGACCATCCTGGCCAACATAGTGAAACCCTGTCTCTACTAAAATTTTTTTTTTTTTTTTTTTTTGAGACGGAGTCTCGCTCTGTCGCCCAGGCTGGAGTGCAGTGGCGCGATCTCGGCTCACTGCAAGCTCCACCTCCCAGGTTCACGCCATTCTCCTGCCTCGGCCTCCTGAGCAGCTGGGACTACAGGCGCCCGCCACTGCGCCTGGCTAAGTTTTTGTATTTTTAGTAGAGACGGGGTTTCACCGTGGTCTCGATCTCCTGACCTTGTGATTCGCCCGCCTTGGCCTCCCAAAGTGCTGGGATTACAGGCGTGAGCCACCGCACCCGGCGTCTCTACTAAAATTACAAAAATTATCTGGGTGTGTTGGTGGGCACCTGTAATCCCAGCTACCTGGGAGGCTGAGGCAGCAGAAGTGCTTGAACCTGGGAGGCGGAGGTTGCAGTGAGCCAAGATTGCACCACTGCGCTCCAGCCTGGGCAACAGAGCAAGACTGTTTCTTAAAAAAAAAAAAAAAAAGAAGAGTGAATTGGCAGGGCACTGTGGGTGGCTCACACCTGTAACCCAAGCACTTTGGGAAGTTGAGACGAGTGGATCCCTTGAGCTCAGGAGTTCAAGACCAGCCTGAGCAACATGGCGAAACCCCATCTCTACAAAAAATAAGCCGGGCATGGCAGTGTGCACCTGTAGTCCCAGCTACTTGGGAGGCTGAGATGGGAGGCTCACCTGAGATGAGAGGCTCACCCGAACCTGGGAGGTTGAGGCTGTAGTGAGCCATGATAGTGGCAGAGCAAGATCCTATCTCAAAAAATTAAAAAAAAAAATACACAGAAGAGTGAATCCTCAGCCATGCCAAGTGTGTTACATCAATGTCAGTGTCTTTGCTGGGAGGAAGTGGGATCCTGAAACTTGAGGTGGAAAAATCCAGGTTGATAAACTTGAAAATCTTGAATCCTCAGATTCCCTTGAACCCTCTGGGTCTGAAGAAGCAGCTCAGTCCTTCCTGTGAAAGGCCGATGATCCCACTTTACTTAAAATGATGTAGATGGTTAGGCCTAGCTTCTGCGGGAGAGTGGTTGGTTGTGAGGGTCTCAAGATGGGAATTCTTCCAGAATGTAAAAATGTCTCACTGTGGGTGGAAGTTCCCAAAGACCTGGAAGATCCAGAGGTGTTTCAGGCCCAGAGGCGGCTGCTAGAAGCCACCTATGGCCCAGAAGGGTCACAGATCCCTTACACTGAGCAGGTGAGCAAGGCCATGTTTGAGCTGAAGGCTCTGAAATCTTCAGATCTCACTGAGGTCGTGGTTTTTGGCTCCTGTTTGTACAAGCTCTGGACCAAGTGGATGCTGCAAGTCCGTGGCTGAGTGGTTCCAGCTGGGTTTAAACTCTGCTCCAGAGTGATGAATTAAGGAAAAAACCATCTGTTTTGGCGTCTCTGCCCTTGCTCTGACTCCAGTTGTGAATATCGTTTTTGAATGTTGCGAATTCAAGAATAAAGTTTTAAATAAACTGTAAACAGTTTTAAAAAATGACTTAGAGGCCTTTGACTTGCATCATCCCCATAATGCATAAGATCACATCCATCCATCCCAATAATTAACTCTCATCTCCCCACCCGGCCACCAGACCAGTGCTGGGATCAGGGAGCACCATACCTAGCACCTCCCTTAGCTGCTAAGGGAAACATGGATCACATGCTAAAAGAGATGCAGGGTATAGCTAGTATGTATTGACAGGAGCTGGGAGCGAATATATGGAACTGGATGCTAAGGAGGCTGGATCAGTGGAGATAAAGAAGAATTTATGGATAAGGGAGCACGCTTCCATAACACAAGATTTAACATCTTGGGAAAGAGTGTTAACTTGCTGCCAAGATAGTTTTTGAGAAAGCTTAGAAGAAATATAATAGAAAATTCAGACTGCTTTGGAACATAGCAAAGGAGTAAAGGGTTCAGAGATATGTGCTTTCTAGAGTAGTTATATAGGTCTGGAAAACCCATCTGGTATGTTCTGCAGAAGAATCCAGATGATACTCCATTTAGTAAAGGGATAAGGAATGTGCTGGTAAGAGAAGGCACCAGAATCATTGAGAAACTCAGTGATCTTCTGTAGGCCAGGGCCACAGAAGTAAGATATGCCGTTGTAAAACTGGGCTGCCTAATAGACAGGGGTAGGATAGGATTCTATCATGTAACAGAGGTTAGGTAGTAGCACTTAAACCATCACATGCAAAGTAGGTGAGATTATCATAGTAAGCAGAAAAAAACAGATCGTTTCCCAGAGGGGTCTGAGACAAAGAGGGCTGTGGAGATGGTTGTGAGATGATGGGTCTAGGGGCAAGGTGGACAACCAGTACAAGTTTTGACTATTGCTCAATCTATAAAATGAAAAGAAATCAAGAATGAATGATCAGGAGGCTGAGGGCAGCTGCCCAAATAAAAAGACATGGTTGCTTGGCCAGTTTCTGTATCTGAGCCACTTTTCAGGTCCAGAACCCAGAGGGTGAAGTCTGCCGTGCCAGATGTATCCTTGCCAGTGAAGACTAGTATGATCTCAGGTACAGACTGTTGGCCTGATGAATACAGTCATTTCCATCCTGATAAGAAAGGAGAATAAGAATCAGTTCAGGCCAGGTGTAATGGCTCACGCCTGTAATCCCAGCACTTTGGGAGGCCAAGGTGGAAGGATCCCTTGAGCTTAGGAGCTTAAGACGAGCCTGGGCAACATGGCGAAACACCATCTCTACAAATTGCAAAAATTAGCTCAGCGTAGTGACTCACACCTCTAGTCCCAGCCACTTGGGAAGCTGAAGTGGGAGGATGGCTTGAGCCTGGGAGGCAGAGGTTGCAGTGAGCCAAGATTGCACCACTGCACTCCAGACTGGGCAACAGAGTGAGACCCTGTCTCAATTAAAAAAAAAAAAAGAAAGAAGAAGAAAAAAAGAATCAGTTTGCATTCATGTGGGAATGGACACAATAAGTATTAATTTATGTTTCCACCGTAGGGCTATGTTAACTTTTCTGTCCTTTCACATAATATAGTAGAAAGACATTCAGATCACCTGGAGATGCAGATTATCACATTGGTTTATTACAACTATCACTTCATTGAACTGCATGAGCAAGAAGTCGCCAACATGTGGGTGGCCCTGGAAAAAAAATTTGTGCTCCAGAGAGTGGGAGAGAAACCTTATGAAGATTCAGTGTTCTAAGACATCAGTGAAGTTTTGTTTTTTTTGTTTTTGTTTTTGTTTTTTTTTGAGACGGAGTCTCGCTCTGTAGCCCAGGCTGGAGTGCAGTGGCTCGATCTCCACTCACTGCAAGCTCCGCCTCCCGGGTTTACGCCATTCTCCTGCCTCAGCCTCCCGAGTAGCTGGAACTACAGGCGCCCACCACCACACCTGGCTAGTTTTTTGTATTTTTAAAGTAGAGACGGGGTTTCACCGTGTTAGCCAGGATGGTCTTGATCTCCTGACCTTGTGATCTGCCCGTCTCGGCCTCCCAAAGTGCTGGGATTACAGGCTTGAGCCACCGCGCCCGGCTGGAGTTTTTAAAGGTTTAGTGGAGGGCATGCTAGGACATCCCCTCTGAAGTAAAGGATACATTGTTGAGTTTGTATCTGCCATCACTAGGAAGGAAACGCAATACCTGGTAGAACTCTATGTTCTGGTGGCAGCATATACCAAGCTCCAGCTCATTTCTGGTGTAATGTGGAAAGCTCTCCAGAGCAAGACATGGCTTTGCAACAGGTCCAGCCTGTGGTGCAGGCAGCACTGTTATTTGGGCCTTAAGATGGAGAAGCCCCTATGATGTTGGAGGTATCAATGGTGGGAAAAGATGTCTTGTGCAGTTTATGGCAAGCCCACATAGACCCTAGGATTTGGAACACAGCCCACCATCTACACAGAATTTATAGACCTTTTAAAAATCAGCTTCTGGTATGCTACTGGCCTTGACAGAAATAGAGCATCTGATTATGTAATATGTATCCATGTGACCAGAAGGGCCCATTATGAGCTAGCTTCTGGGTTCTACAAGAACCACCAAGTCATAAGGTCAGGTAGGCCTAACAGCAACCCATTGTAATTGGGAAGTGGTACATCTGGACTGGGTACAAGCAGGCTCAGAGGGTACAGCTATCACATAGGCACAGCTATCACACAGACCCCAGTTACATTGACAGACCCCAGTTACATTGACAGACATTGCCACTTTTATGGTTTTAGCTAACATTACCTAGGTGAAAAGATATTAGCAAAACTTTGTCTTAGTAAGGTTCCAATTAGGAAGACATAAATGATTCTGAGTATTTGAAAATAGAGTTTATGATAGAGAATTGTTACTATTGATAGAGAATTGTTAATCAACAGGGGATGGTGAGGCAATCCAGAGATTAGCAATGATAGGCAGCCACTGTACCCTTGGCTGGAGAAGAAGTGGTATTCCTGGAACCCAGGGGTAGGGGTTACCTGGTATGCCAGTCATCAATTTATTGTCTCTTCACTCCAAATCCATTCTTCATTGCCTGTAGTCATAATTCTAAGATGGCCCCCAAGATTCTTTTTTTTTTTTTTTTTGAGACGGAGTCTGGCTCTGTCGCCCGGGCTGGAGTGCAGTGGCCGGATCTCAGCTCACTGCAAGCTCCGCCTCCCGGGTTTACGCCCTTCTCCTGCCTCAGCCTCCCGAGTAGCTGGGACTACAGGCGCCCGCCACCTTGCCCGGCTAGTTTTTTGTATTTTTTAGTAGAGACGGGGTTTCACCGTGTTAGCCAGGATGGTCTCGATCTTCTGACCTCGTGATCCGCCCGTCTCGGCCTCCCAAAGTGCTAGGATTACAGGCTTGAGCCACCGCGCCCGGCCGGCCCCCAAGATTCTTACAGGACCTTGTCCAGGTCCTGTGTAATCCCTTTTCCTTGAGTATAGATGGGACTGTGAACATGATGGATTTTACTCCCGTGATTAGGTTACATCAGATGACAAAGATGAAGATGTAATTGAGATCTCAAATCAGTTGACTTCGAGTTAATCGAAGGGTGGTTTTCCTGAGTGGGTCTGATCTACTCAGGTGCTTTCTTGAAAGGGAAAGAGGACTCTTCTTGGGAGAGGAGATTCAAAGTTAAGAGGGCCCATGGAGGGGGCGACATGGCCAGAGTACCCTCTAGTTGTTGAGAGTGGTCCCTGGTTGACAGCCAGCAAGAAAAACAAGGTCTTCAGTTCTACAACTGCAAGGAACTAAATTCTGCCAATGACCTAAATGAACTTGGAAGTGGATCACTTCCTACTTGATCCTCCAGATGAATATGTAGCCAGCTGACACCTTGATTTCAGCTGTGTGAGACCTTAAGCAGAGTACCCAGACAAGATGTGCCAGACTCCTAAGCCGCAGGAGCTGTGCAATAATAACTTTGTGTTGTTTAAGCCACTAAGTTTGTGGTGATATGTTATGCATCAATAGCAAACTAATACAGGCCCTGTAAATAGTTCTCCTCCTACATGATATTAAGCTTTGCTGGTAGACAGTGCTGGAGAGACATTGCAGGAGGAAGGTTTTTTTTTCTCTCTCTTTCTGACTTCCATGTGTTCCTCTCACGGTGTTCCTGCAGTATGTACAGCATCTGCCATACTTGGCTCCTGCAACACACATGGCTTCTGTAGTGCCCAGCTTGTGCATGCAGCTTCTGCAGTATTTCCTAGCTGGCAGCACACAGTACCTCCCCATGGGGAATTTCCCCAGCATCGCCTAAGGTAGCTTTGCAATGGGTGGCAAGGTTTGGTATCTCTCTGTAGACAGCTTCTGTTAGTACCTCAGCAAGTGCTTCTGGCATGGCACCTCAGCTTCACTATCCAGTGAGCCAAGCCTATTCCCTCTCCAACAAGATCCGGATTTTTGTCTTGGTGAGGTTGCAGAGATCTTACTTGGATGCTTTATCTCAGTCCCAGGGTTGTGACTGCTCCTTATATCTGCTATTCTTGTATTCTTTAGAATTCTCTTTCTTACTGCGTTACTCCAATATCTCTCTAATAAATTTTCTTTATTTTAAATTTTAATTTAACTTAATTTAATTTTATTTTTTGAGTTGGGACCTTGCTATGTTGTCCAGGCTGGTCTTGAACTCCTGGGTCCAAGCAATTCTCCCTCCTTGGCCTTTCAAAGTGCTGGTATTACAGGCGTGAGCCACTGTGCCTGGCCTAATTTTCTATATTAAATTTTTCCTGTTTAAATTACTGTGTGCATTATTTTTCCTGATTGGACCCTGACTGATATATCTGACAAAGTTGGACTCACAGTAGGACTCTTCAGTTGGGAGCTGGGGCCAGATAGGAGAGCCAGTCATTGCTCCAGTTGCCTTCTGAGGCAAAAAGGAAGGAGAAATACCTTAATTTCTTCTTTACCACCCACTTCCAATCTCCCAGCCTGTAACCTCTACTAGTGCCTCCCATTGGCCAAACTCAGCTGGAAGCAAGCTGGCACGGGGACCAGGAAAGCCAGCCCCTGTGGTAGGGGGCAGAGCAGGGAAGGTGAGGGTGGGACTGAGGGTAACCAGGACTGATAAAATCCTGCAGTAGTCATTGGCATTCAGGGATTAGTTCTGCTAAGTTTATGACGAGATACAGACAGACTATATTTATCTCTTTATTAAGTAAATTAATTTAAAGTCTATTTTTCCCTCTGGGAGCACATAATAGAGATTTTTCTGAAAACTTAGAGGGAAAAATGACATCTTGAAATATTTAGCTGTTAATAAAAATTAATGCCTTTAAATATACTCTTTCATCTACTACATCAAATAAGCAGTTTAGAAAAAATACTTTAAAATGAAGATAAGTGAATAATTAATTTTAAAGACAGCACTTTCATAAATAAATTCAAAAAATATTGACAAGAAATTTACAGGAAGTCCAAAGACTAGGGCAATAATTTAGAAATTACTTGATCCACTGGCATTTTTAAATTGAAAAAGGAATTGGAGACTCTGAACTCTTTGTATTATTGACCTCATTACATTATAAGGAAATTGAATTTTTAAAATATCATCTCACCTTTTGATCTGGAGAATCTTTGGAAATAATTCACATTTAGCACTGAAACACTTTGAAGAGAACATTTTAAGTAAAAAAAGGACTATTTTGCAAAGCTAATGCAAGTACTTATTTTAGCAATTTTAAATGAAGCATGATCTATCTCCTAGCTAATTTAAATAAATCTATCCTAAAAGGAAAGCTGAGTCCTGGAATAATATATGATGCCTATGGTCATTAAAATCACACTTTTTCCATAACATAGAAAGAGAATAAGGTAATAATGACGTATGGCTACTTCGATGTCTACATATCAGATTAACAAATGAGTTTTGTGTAAACCCCAAAGTGGAAGAAGAATAGCTGTCTTTTGAATAATAGTTAAAGTTACTTGAATGAATCACCATCTGTGACTAGTTTTACTAATAGTTCAAAAACACTGATACTATTTCAAATGATTAACACTCAATATTTTGGATATTCATTTACTGTCAGATTTGATAATACTAAATAAAAAATTAAAAAGATACCCCACCTGCCAATGGAAGCAGAACACTGGTATTGGTGATGTTCTCTATCCCTCACAGCTTGACCGTCTAACTTTGCAGGTTTGGAACTTTAGTTGCCAGCTTAGCCAGTTGACATTAACCACTAAAAAACTGCCTATTGTATGAAGTTGATTTGCAAAAACGAAGTGAATTTCAGTAAAACATGGAATTGCCAAGCCCTCTGATATTCATTTAAGTCATTTAGTCCGTCTTATTTCAACAGAAAAGTCTACATAAGAAGCCAAATTAAGGTTGAATGGTTACTTAGGAAACCTAAAGTCTATTTAAGAGATCACATTAAAGTTAGTGAATATATGTATCCAAGACACTAATAACAGAAATAATACTATTTCTTCTAGCCATAATAAATGCTCGGTTAGTGGGTGCTATTATTTACAATAGTGTCTTGCAACAGTTTACAAATCTTGTTCATGTAATATGTGCTTGATTCTTACAAGAACTACACGGAGTAATGGGTCTAGTATTATCATAAGCATGCCTCTGTTACTGATAAAAAACAGAGGTTCAGGCCGGGCGCGGTGGCTCAAGCCTGTAATCCCAGCACTTTGGGAGGCCGAGACGGGCGGATCACAAGGTCAGGAGATCGAGACCATCCTGGCTAACACGGTGAAACCCCGTCTCTACTAAAAAATACAAAAAAAACTAGCCGGGAGTAGTGGCGGGCACCTGTAGTTCCAGCTACTCGGGAGGCTGAGGCAGGAGAAGGGCGTAAACCCGGGAGGCGGAGCTTGCAGTGAACTGAGATCCGGCCACTGCACTCCAGCCTGGGTGACAGCGCGAGACTCCATCTCAAAAAACAAAAAAAACAAAAAAAAACACAAAAAAAACAGAGGTTCAGAGAGTAAGTGACTTGACTAAAATCTCGTAGCGGATATTGTTGACATCTGTTGTTTTGGTTGGGCCAATTTCCTTCCTCTTTTTGGTAATAGGACTCTGATTTTTCCTTTAAGGAACTACTCAGTGCCTTTCTATAACTCCTAGCAGGTCTGCCAATCAAGGGGCTCTGCCTCTGTCTGTTATGTGTGACCCACACTGACCCATCAGGGTCCACTATATTCCCCTGGATGCAGAGATTGGTGTATGGGTGGGCATGTGATCCAAGTTATTTTTATTTTTATTTTTTTCGAGATGGAGTCTTGCTTTGTTGCCCAGGCTGGAGTGCAGTGGTGCAATCTTGGCTCACTGCAGCCTCCGTCTCCTGGGTTCAAGCAATTCTCCTACCTCAGCCTCCCAAGTAGCTGGGATTACAGGCATTTGCCACCACACCTGGCTAATTTTTGTATTTTTAGTAGAGACGGAGTTTTACTCTGTTGGCCAGGCTGGTCTCGAACTCCTGACCTCAAGCAAGCCACCTGCTTCAGCCTCCCAAAGTGCTGGGATTACAAGTGTGAGCCACTGTGCCTGGTTTCAAATTTTTTTTTTTTTTTCTTTTTTGAGACGGAGTCTTGCTCTGTCACCCAGGCTGGAGTGCCGTGGCCGGATCTCATCTCACTGCAAGCTCCACCTCCCGGGTTTAGCCATTCTCCTGCCTCAGCTTCCCGAGTAGCTGGGACTACAGGCGCCCGCCACTTCGCCCGGCTAGTTTTGTATTTTTTAGTAGAGACGGGGTTTCACCGTGTTAGCCAGGATGGTCTCGATCTCCTGACCTCATGATCCGCCCGTCTTGGCCTCCCAAAGTGCTGGGATTACAGGCTTGAGCCACTGCGCCTGGCCAAATTTTTTTTTTTTTTTTTTAATGCTAGGAGCAAGCTGGCTTCACTTGGGAGATGTAAGGATCATGAAACCCTGGAGCTATTTTCCTATCACATTGAGAGAGCTGCTAGAGTAAATGCTACATAGGAGAAAGCGGTGTGGAGAACTGAAGGGAGAGAAAGGGAGAGACTCCTGTGGATCAAAACTCCCTTTGTTTGCTTAGGAAGGTCTGGACTTCTTTACTGGCTAGTTAGTTAGACAAAAATCTAATACAGCTAATGATTATCTTAGCTGGGCTTGAAACAAATCTTTTGACTTTAGCCCTTCGCTCTTTCTTTTTTTGGGATCTTTGAGGTGTTGCTTTTCTGGCCGGAAACCTCTGTGCCTGGTGGTGCCTTTGCCCGAGTTCTTGTCCTGTGTCCAGGAAGAATGATGTATGCAGACAAATGGACGGTGAGCAAGACGAAGAAGAACTTTACTGAGTGTTAGAACAGCTCAGAGGAGACCCTCCTGGGTTCAAGTGATTCTCATGCTCAGCGAGCAGCTCCTCTCTGTGGGCAGGACATCCCATCGAGTGTGCAGCTCTCAGCAGAGAGGAGGCCTGGAGTGGGTGGCTCCTCTTTGCTGACAGGTCATCCCTACAAGTGTTCAGCTCTCAGCAGAGAGAGTAGTTCCTCTATGCAGCTGGCCATCCAGATGTCTGCCCTGCTCTGGCTGAGTCTGGGGTTTTTATGGTCTTCATTCAGAGTGGGGGGGAAGTGTATGCTGATTGGTCCATGGGCAGCAATGGGTGGGCTCAGGAAAAAGCACTGCAAGTTACTTGTCTGGTGGGCAGGACTGGTAGGACCTTCCCTGGCTTGAAGGTGGGGCTTCAGTGGGGACCCACCCCCTTCCTCCCAGGAGCCTGTCTGCCTCTCACGGCCATTCGTTAGCACCCAGGATGTTTGTGCCAAGAGGTGCCTGCAGGCCAGTGTTGAGCTGCCTGCAGTGCCCCTCAGCTTTCCTCCACGATCCTCATCACCCAAAGTCTGGAGGGGACTGATGCAGCAGGGGGCTGGTGTGTCAGCACTGCTCTGAGCGTAAGCCTACCTGGCCAGGCTGCAACAGTGCTGGGGCTTGGCCCCAACCTTGCTCCACAATTGGAGCAGGTACTGACAGTGGGAGAAGCTAGGCAGCAGGAATAGGCGCTGGCAGTGGGAGGGGGGCCCTCCCAGGCTCCCAAGAGCACAGAGACACCTGGGTCTGCAGCCACTGCAGGACAGCTGCAGTGGCATCTGGGAAGGGCAGGGCTCCTGCCTGCTCCATGCAGTGTATTTTCCTTTAAGGAAATACCCAGTGCCTCCCTGCTGTAGCTGGTGTCTTGGCAATGGCCACTCTAGATGAGTTGCTGCTGCCATCATTTCTACTGAGGTATACCTCAGAAAGGTGTCCCTGACTATAAATGTCAAAACTGGTCATGTGCTTTTGTGAGTGATTTGAAATTCTGCCCTCTTTCTATACAGGTATACTGTCCTAAGTTGCTTTCTAATGTTAGTTTTAAAAATTAAAGCAAGAGAATGGGAAGACCAGCCATAGACTGGGAGAAAATATTTTCAGAAACATGTCTGATAGGCCAGGTGCACACCTGTAATCCCAGTACTTTGGGAGGCTGAGGCAGGTAGATCACCTGTGGTCACGAGTTTGAGATCAGCCTGGCCAACATGGTGAAACCCTGTCTCTACTAAAAATACAAAAATTAGCTGGGTGTGGTGGTGCATGCCTGTAATCCCAGCTAGTTGGGAGGCTGAGGCATGAGAATCACATGAACCCAGGAGGCAGAGGTTGCAGTGAGCCAAGACTGCACCACTGCTCTCTGAGCTGGGTGGCAGAGTGAGACTTCGTCTACAAAAAACAAAACAAAACAAACAAACAAAAAACCATGTCTGATAAAGTACTATTATGCAAAATATACAAAGAACTCTTAAAACTCAGTGATAAGAAAACAACCTGCTTCAAATATGTGTAAAAGATCTCAACTCACATCTCATTGAAGAAAATTATATAGATAGCAAAGAAACATATGAAAAGATGCTCAACATCATATGCCATTAGGAAGTTGCAAATTAAAACAATGAAATACCACTACACAACCATTATAATGGGTGAAATTCAAAATACTGACACCACCAAATGCTGGTGTGGATGTAGAGCAACAGCAACCCTCATTCACTGCACGTTGGTATGCAAAATGGTACAGCCACTTTGGAAGAGTGTTTGGTAGTTTCTTACAAAACTAAACATACTCTTACCCTATGATCCAGAAATCTCACTGCTTGGTATTTACCCAACTGATCTGAAAACTTACATATACACAAAAATCTGCACATGGCATTAATAGCAGTTTTATTCATAATTGCCAAAACTTGGGAACAACCAAGATGTCTTTCAGTGGCTGAATGTACAAGCTGTGGTATATTCATACAATGGAACATTATTCAGTGCTAAAAGAAATGAGTTCTTAAGCCATGAAAAGATATGGAGGAAGCTTAAATGCATATTACTAAGTGAAAGAAGGCAGTCTGAAAAGACTACATACTATACGATTCCAATTATGTGACAATCTGGGGAGGGCAAAACTATGCAGTCAAAAGATCAGTGGTGGCCAGGAGCTGCAGGGAGTGAGGGGTGAATAGGTGAGCACAGATGACTTTTGGGGCAGTGGAACTATCTTGTATGACACTCCAGTGGTGAATATATGCCATTATACATTTGTCAAAACCCATAGAATGGGGAATATCAAGAGTGAATCCTAATGCAAACTATGGACTTTGGGTGATAACGATGTATTAATGTAGGTTCATTGATTGTAATACGTGAATCATTTTGGTGGGATATTTTGGTAGTGAGGGGTATGAGTGTGTGTGAGCAGAGGACATAGGGGACCTCTGTACTTTTTCTCAATTTATTGTAAACCCAAAACTGTTCCAAAAAATAAAGTCTAGGCCGGGCATGGTGGCTCACGCCTATAATCCCAGCACTGTGGGAGACCGAGGAGGGTGGATCACCTGAGGTCGGGAGTTCTAGACAAGCCTGACCAACATGGAGAAACCTTGTCTCTACTGAAAATACAAAATTAGGCACATGCCTATAATTCCAGCTACTGGGAAGCTGAGGCAGGAGAATCATTTGAACCCGGGAGGCAGAGGTTGTGGTAAGCTGAGATTGCACCATTGCACTCCGGCCTGGAAAACAAGAGCGAAACTCCATCTCAAAAAAAAAAAAAAAAAAAAAAAAGGCTATAAAAAAATCCCATTCTAAAAAAACCTGCCTTTTCTCAGATTGCCTCAAGAAGAAAGACTCTAATAGAAGAAAGACTCTAATTGCTGGCACCTGTGATAGTCACTGATACTATTCACATTCTATTTTTCTCCTTTCCCAAGCACCTGCTAGGAAAATGCTTCCCCACCCCTTTGATGTTGGATGTAGCCATGTGGCTGGCTGTGGGCAATGAAATGTAACCTCTGTCACCTTGAGGGTGAAAGTCTTCAAGAGTTAGGGTGCAATTTGCCATGTTTCTTCTTCCCATGGTAATGACTGGGGGTGTTCCTGCTTATGGTGGAGACTGTCAGCCTGGGTCTCTGAGTGAAGACTTTGTGAAACAGAGTCCTTCATAAAATAGATGTGTGTGTGTTAAGCCCTGAGATGTGAAGGTTATTACAGGACCATCGCCTAGCCTGTCTGACTGTACAGTACCTGATATGGTATCTCTAGTGACCCTCGAATAACATAAAAGAGATAAGGAAAGTTGACTTTCAATCTCTTATTTTAATAAATTACTTGAGGCTGGGCATGGTGGCTCACACCGGTAATCCCAGCACTTTGGGAGGCCAAGGCAGGTGGATCAACTGAGGTTGGGAGTTTGAGACCAGTCTGGCCAATATGGTGAAATCCTGTCTCTACTAAAATACGTTTCAAAAAAAAAAATTAGCTGGGGTGGTGGTATGTGCCTGTAATCCCAGCTACCTGGGAGGCTGAGGCAGGAGAATTGCTTAAACCCGGGAGGCAGAGGCTGCAGTGAGCCAAGATTGTGCCACTGCACTCCCGGCTGGGTGACAGAGCAAGACTCTGTCTCAAAAAAAAAAAAAAAAAAATTACTTTAGTGTTTATATGAAAATAGAAGTTTGGGTCAGGTGCAGTGGCTCATGCTTGTAATCCTAGCACTTGGGAGGCTGAGGCAGGTGGATCACTTGAGCTCAGGGGTTCAAGACCAGCCTGGGTAACATAGTGAGACCCCGTCTCTACAAAAAAATACACAAATTAGCCAGGTGTGGTGGTGTGCTCTGGTAGTCCCAGTTACTTGGGGGGCTGAGGTGGGAGGATCGCTTGAGTCCGGAAGGTTGAGGCTACAGTGAGCCATGATTGTGAAATTGCACTCCAGCCTGGGCATAGAGTGAGACCCTGTCTCAAAAAAAGAAAATAGAAGTTTGAACAAAACTTGGCTTGTATTTGTTTATGTCAAATATTGCAGCCAGGCATGGTGGCTCATGCCCATAATTCCAACACTTCGGGAGGCCGAGGTGGGAAGATTGCTTGAGCCAGGAGTTTGAGACCAGCCTGGGCAACACAGGGAGACCTCCCCATCTCTACAAAAAATAAAAATAAATTATTGGGTCATGGTGTGCCTGACTGTGCTCCCAGCTGTTTGAGAGGCTGAGGCGGGAGGGTTGCTCAAACCCAGGAGGTCAAGGTTTCAGTGAGCCATGATCCCTAAAATAAAATGTTTCTAGTAATTGTGTTCATTTTCTAAAAATTTCAAAAGCCATTGCTCTTGACTTCTGCATATATTTTGCAAAACTTTTTGGTGGCAGAGTTAGGAGGAGGTGTTGGTGAAATAACCCATGTAAAAATATGTTTGTTATATAATGCGAGGAATGAATGTGGAAAGTATAGCAGAGTTACAGTGGGTGGAAGTATTTCAGCACTTTGCTAATGTGAAAGAATATTTCTTATGTAAATACAAGTGAAAAGTGGTTTTTTAAAAAGTGGCTAACCATAGGCAAAATGGTAAACTGTTTTTCTTTAGTACTTCAATTTCTTTGATTTTCTACTTACTTCTTCCCTCCCTTTTAATTATTTTGCAAGAGCCTCAGCCTATATGAATGTGTTCACATTTTCAACATCTATCCAATAGAAGCATAAGGTCATGGGCTGCAATATCTTTCTCTTGTATATCTTCCCCTTTCCCCTCCCTTTTTCTCTGCAGCCCTGGTAATTACATCTTTTTTTTTTTCTATTTTTGAGACAGAATCTCGCTCTGTCACCTAGGCTGGAGTGCAGTGGTGCAATCTCTGCTCACTGCAACCTCCACCTCCCAGGTTCAAGCGATTCTCGTGCCTCAGCCTCCTGAGTAGCTGGGATTATAGACATGAGCCACCGCGGCTGGTAATTTTTTGTATTTTTTGTAGAAATGGGGTTTCCCTAGGTTGGCCAGGCTGGTCTTGAACTCCTTGCCTCAAGTGATCTGCCCACCTCCGCCTCCCAAAATTCTGGGATTACAGGCATGAGCCACTGCACCTGGCCAGTCCTTACATCTTACTCACTGAAATCTTTTGTGCCACCCCCTGCTTTGTCTTCCTCCAATACTTTCTTCTGTTTTTGGAAAAAGATCAAGAGAGAGATAAAGGGGAGGGTGGAAATAAATGTCTGTGAGATAAGTAGGTCAAACACATTCTAAATATAGGACATCTGATCCATAAAAGGAACAGAAAATATTCATGGACTAATATTTCTTTCTTTACTTAAATCTCTTACCCACCTTCTCCCTTTAGGTCCGCAAAAAATAAAGGATATAGAAAAATTTAAAACAGCAAAACTAAAAGGTGAATTAAGTTTTGATGTATTTATTGCATTATATTTGCTCTTCCTCTTTTGCATTTCATAGTCCTTGAAATCCAATGGCCTTATTTTTGCTGTGAATACAACACACACACACACACACACACACACACACACAGAGTGTTTAACACTTTTGAGATATAGTTTCTTTGAACTAACTTATTCAGAGCTACATTTTATGTTCTTTTGTCTTCTTAAATTATTTTGGTCTAACAGACTATGCAATACCTTTCTCCATTAGGTCCTCCTACTAACCATTTAATCTGTGTCACTGTTGTCTTCTCCAGAGGACAGTTAGTGCCTTGAGGCCCTTGACTCTGAAGTAGATTTTTGCTACTTATGATGTTTTTTTCCTGCCTGAAAGGCTTTACTAATTTTTCTCTTCAGATTACATTTTACCTGTCTTTTAAGGTATGGCTTAAATCCCATTTCCTCTATTAAAATTTAAAGCTTTCCTTAGTTACTTTCCACTTGTGCACTATACAACTGCACATCTGTGATAGGATGAATAATGGCCCCCCAAAGATGTCCATATTCAAGTCCTCGGAGTCTGTGAATGCTAGCCTCCGTGGCAGAAGGGACTTTGCCGATGTAATTAAATTAAGGACCTTGAGATGGGAAGAGTAGCCTGGATTATGCAGGTGGGCTTAATGTAATCACAAGCGTCCTTATATAAAGGTGGCAGGAGGATCAGGTGGGAGAGATGGTTATGTGACAATGAAAGCATGGGGAAAAAGGCCATGTGATGTCGGGCCATGAGACAAAAAAGTTGCAGCCTCTCTGTAAACTGGAAGAGGCAAAATTCTAGGGAAGCAGATTCTTCCCTGGAGCCTCCAGAAAGTAAGGAGCTGTGCTGACACCTTCATTTCAGCCCACCGAGCCTGATTTCAGACTTCTAAGCTCCAGACCCGTAAGAAAATAAAACTGTTGGCCGGGCACTGTGGCTCACACCCGTAATCCCAGCACTTTGGGAGGCTGAGGTGGGCAGATTGCGAGGTCAGGAGATTGAGACCATCCTGGCTAACACGGTGAAACCCCGTCTCTACTAAAATTACAAAAAATTAGCCAGGCGTGGTGGCAGGCACCTGTAGTTCCAGCAACTCCGGAGGCTGAGGCAGGACAATGGCATGAACCCGGGAGGTGGAATTTGCGGTGAGCACAGATGGCGCCACTGCACTCCAGCCTGGGTGACAGAGCGAGACTCCATCTCAAAAACAACAACAACAACAAACAAACAAAAAAACTGTGTTGTTTTAAGCTACCACGTTTGTAATTTGTTACACTAGCTATAGGAAACTAAGATGACATCATGTCCTTTATATTCCTCTAGGTCTGTTCCACATAATTTAGCACTCTATTGTCATGCTCACTAATTCTGCTATGGTTAAATGGTAGAATAAAAATTCTTTGTGGACAGGAACTAGGATTTTTACTTTTACCCCTACAATGCCTAGTCCAGTTCTAGGTATTCAGGTGTTTGGAGTGAATTATAACTTTGGTGCATAAAAGGGAATGGGAGAGATGAAAGGCATTTTAAAAGACATATAAATCAGGAAACTGTATCTACGTCCTTGCAATCAAATTCCAGTATTTTGCTTTTGAGCTCTGTGCAGTGTTATGTTAAGCATGTAGCAGCCATTTCACAGAGACTGGAACACACAGGGTATTTGACAAGCACCTGATGTGTTAGTAACCCCAAGAGAGGGTTTTTGGGTCACGTGCAAGAAAGAATTTGGGATGAGTCCACAAAGTAAAGTGAAAGCAAGTTTATTAGAGAAGTAAACAAACAAAAGAATGGCTACGAGCCGGGCACGGTGGCTCATGCCTGTAATCCTAGCACTTTGGGAGGCTGAGGCAGGCACATCACGAGGTCAGGAGATCGAAACCATCTGGCTAACACGGTGAAACCCCATCTCTACTAAAAATACAAAAAATTAGCCGAGCTTGGTGGCGGGTGCCTGTAGTCCCAGCTTTTCAGGAGGCTGAGGCAGAAGAATGGCGTGAACCTGGGAGGCGGAGCTTGCGGTGAGCCGAGATTGAGCCACTGCACTCCAGCCTGGGCGACAGAGAGAGTCTCCATCTCAAAAAATAAAAAAGAATGGCTACTCCATAGGCAGAGCAGTGGCATGGGCCGATTGGCTCAGTATACTTATGGCTGTTTCTTGATCATATGCTAAACAAGGGGTGGATATTCAATGAGTTTTCCAGGAAACGAGTGGGGAATTCCTGGAACTGAGGGTTCCTCCCCTTTTTGGACCATATAGAGTAACTTCTGAACGTTGCTATGGCATTTGTAAACTGTGATGATGCTGGTGGGAGTATCTTTTTGTGTGTTAATGCATTAAAATTAGTGTATAATGATCAGTGAGGACGACCAGAGGTCACTTTTGTCACCAGCTTGGTTTTGGCCAGCTTCTTTACTGCATCCTGTTTTATCAGCGGGGTCTTTGTGACCTGCATCTTGGGCCAACCTTCTGTCTCATCCTGTTACTAAGAATGCCTGTCCTCCTGGGAAAGCAACCCAGCAGGTCTCAGCCTCCTTTTACCCAGCCTCTGTTCAAGACGGAGTCGCTCTGCTTGGCATGCCTCTAACAGATGCATTCAGCTGAAATCTGTGGGGGTAGAGAGAAAAGGAGAAAGAGAAAAGCAAGATGGGTTTGGTACAAAGTCCTCCTTGTCTATTTAGCTGATTAGTTTTTGTCACATTAAGTAAAGTTAAAATGCCGAAAAAGATCATCAAATTTCCAACATGAATTGTTCCGTAAAGCAAAATAGAAGATAATGAAAAATCGGCAGGGTGTAACAGTTTAATTTCATCCACTGAATTTAAATAACTAGTATTTTGGCCGGGTATGGTGGCTCCACCTGTAATCCCAACACTTTGGGAGACTGAGGCAGGAGGATCACTCAGGCTCAGGATTTCAAGATGAGCCTGGGCAATATAGTGAGACCTTGTTTTTATTTTTAATAATAATAAAAAATAACCAGTATTTTTAAATCCATGTAATATGGTTAATACTCTGCTAAGAGATAAAGAGCTACAGACAACCCACAGGACACGGCTTTATTCTAAATGGCCTTACTATCTAGTTGGGAGATAATACTAACAACCAACTAAGGTTACCAGGCAGTTTATCAAATGCCATATTGTGTGATGCAGACTTTAAAGATTATAGATATCTGGAAATGGGGCTAGAGAATCAATACTTCCTTCATTCATCGAATATTTATTGAGAACCTATTATAATTCTGCGTGAATAAGAGTGTATGTTCGGAGTTTGCAATCTAAAAGAGGGAGACAAAGAAAATAACTAATACAAGAACAAATTAAGTGGACGGGCACGGTGGCTCATGCCAGTAATCCTAGCACTCTGGGAGGTTGAGGCTGGCAGATCACTTGAGTTCAGGAGATCGAGACCAGCCTGGGCAACAGAGCAAAACCCGTCTCTACCAGGGGGGGAGAAAAAAGAACAGATTAAGTGCTAAAATAGCAGGATGCTTTGTAGTTGATAAAGGGTTATTACTGTAACTTCTGAATGAAAGGAGAAGTGGGACTGTGAATGATTTTAAAGTAAAGGCTTTAAGACTGAGCCTTGAAAGAGAAGTAGGACTTTTTTTCTTTTTTTGAGACAGAGTCTTGCTCTGTCACCCAGGCAGGAGTGCAGTGGTGCCATCTCGGCTTACTGCAACCTCCACCTCCTGGGTTCAAGCGATTCTCTGCCTCAGCCTCCCGAATATCTGGGATTTCAGGCATGTGCCACCATGCCCAGCTAAGTTTTGTATCTTTTTTTTTTTTTTTTTGAGACGGAGTCTCGCTCTGTCACCCAGGCTGGAGTGCTGTGGCCGGATCTCAGCTCACCGCAAGCTCCACCTCCCGGGTTCACGCCATTCTCCTGCCTCAGCCTCCCGAGTAGCTGGGACTACAGGCGCCCGCCACCTCGCCCGGCTAGTTTTTTTGTGTTTTTTAGTAGAGACGGGGGTTTCACCGTGTTAGCCAGGATGGTCTCAATCTCCTGACCTCGTGATCCGCCCGTCTCGGCCTCCCAAAGTGCTGGGATTACAGGCTTGAGCCACCGTACCCAGCTGAAAAGTAGGACTTTGAAAATGTTGATTAAGTCAAACTCTGTAAAATGTTTGAAGAGATTTATTTTGAGCCAAATGTGAGTGGCCAATGGCCCGTGACACAGCCTCAGGAGATCCTGAGAACATATGCCCAAGGTGGTCAGGCTGTTAGCAGAAAGGGGTACTGATTCAGACCCCAGGAGAGAGTTCTTGGTTCTTGCACAAGAAAGAATTCTGATGAGTCTATAGAATAAAGCGAAAGCAAGTTTATTAAGAAAGTAAAGGAATAAAGAATGGCTACTCATAGGCAGAGCAGTGGCTTAGGCTGCTCACTGATTACACTTATAGTTATTTCCTGATTATATGCTAAATAAGGGGTGGATTATTCACGAGTTTTCCAGAAAAGGGGTGGGCAATTTCTGGAACTGAGGATTATTCTCCTTTTTAGACCATATAGGGTAACTTCCTGATGTTGCCATGGCATTTGTAAACTGTCATGGTGCTGGTGGGTGTGTCTTTTAGCATGCTAATGCATTATATGAGGATGACCAGAGGTCACTTTTGGCACCGTCTTGGTTTTGGTGGGATTTGGCTGGCTTCTTTACTGCAAGGTCTTTGTGACCTGTATCTTGTGCCGATCTCCTATCTCATCCTGTGACTAAGAATGCCTAACCTCCTGGGGATGCAGCCCAGTAGGTCTCAGCCTCATTTTACCCAGCCCCTATTCAAGATGGAGTTGCTCTGGTTCAAATGCCTCTGACAAGACTACAGTGTAGTTTTATATACTTTAGGAAGACCTAAGACATTCATCATAACACGTAAGATATACATTGGCTTGGTCTTGAAAGGCGGGACACCTGGAAGCAGAGACTCCAGGGTCACAGTCAATTGAAAGATTATCAGGCTGGTGTGGTGGCTCACGCCTGTAATCCCAGTGCTTTGGGAGGCTGAGGTGAGAGGACTGCCTGAGGCCAAGAGTTTCAGAGCAGCCTGGGCAACACAGGGAGACTTTACATTAGGAAATAAACAAACAAAAAAGACTTAAGTTATTATCTAAAGACCTGGAGTCAACAGAATGTCTGGGTTAAGATAAGGGATTGTGGAGACCAAGGTGGTTTTTTTTTTTTTGAGACAGAATTTCACTCTTGTTGCCCAGGCTGGAGTGCAATGGTGTGATCCTGGCTCACTGGAACCTCTGCCTCACACGTTCAAGTGATTCTCCTGCCTCAGCTTCCCGAGAAGCTGGGATTACAGGCACCCGCCACCATGCCCGGCTTTTTTTTTTTTTGTATTTTTAGCAGAGACAGGGTTTCAGTTACCATGTTGGTCAGGCTGGTCTCGAACTCCTGACCTCAGGTGATTCACTCGCCTTGGTCTCCCAAAGTGCTGGGATTACAGGCGTGAGCTACCGAGCCCGGCTGAGATCAAGGTTTTATCATGCAGATGAAGCCTCAGGTAGAGCTCTTATCAGACCTAAAAAGGTGCCAGACTTGGTTAATTCTCTCCCGGGTAAGGGAAAACACCTGGAAAGGAACAGGGCTTTTTCTACAGACTGTAGGTTTCCCACCACAAGATACAGCTTTGCAGGGCCATTTTAAAATATATATTCTGGGGTTAAATAATTCAATTTCTTTCAGGGCCTGCTATCTGTCGTGATGCTATACTAGAGTCAGGCTGGCTTGGTGTCAAAAATAAAAGTCTAGAAAAGCTAGAAAAAGTCTTTTCTGGCAGTCTTAAGATGTGTTTTCATGTGACTGCTGTTCAGCTGAGCCTGAATTCCAAAGGGAGGGGGGTGTAATGAGGCATGCCCGACCCATCCCCCCCGACTAACCCCCAATCCCCACTTCCATCTAGATGATGGAAAAACTAGATTTTCAGGTTTACTTTGGAATGCCCTTGGCCAAGAGGTGGGGGGGCAGGGGGTCCATCAGTCAGTTGTGGGGTTTAGAATTTTATTTTTGGTTTACAAAAGAATAGAATATTTCATGTTGAAGCACAAGCAAGAGCACTGAAGACATGAAAGGGTATAATTTTAGGAGAATGCTCAGATGGAATAAAGAATGTCTTGAAGGGTAGTATTGTTATTGGTGTTATAACAAGTTATCACAAACTTAAGACATAGATTATTTCACAGTTCTGTTGGTCAGAAGTCCAACAATGATCGCATGAGGATAAAATCAGGGTGTCATCAGAGCATTAGAGAGGCTTCGGGGGAATGTTTCCTTGTCAGTTCCAGCTTCTGGAGGTCACCCACAATGCTGGAGACTCCCTTCCTCTATATTCAAAGCCAACAATGTTGTATCTCTCTAATCATTCTTCATAGTTACTTGTCATTCTTGACTCTCTTTTGCAGTTTTGGAGGCCCTTATGATTACAATTGGCTCGCTGGAACAATCCAGGATAATGTTTTTTTTTTTTTTTTGAGATGGAGTCTCGCCCTGTCGCCCAGGCTGGAGTGCAGTGGAGCTCACTGCAACCTCTGCCTCCCTGGTTAAAGCGATTCCAAGATAATCTATTTCAACACCAGGTAATTAACAACCTTAATTCCCATTTGCTATGCAAACTAACACATTCACAGCTTCTGGTGTTTAGGCTGTGGACATCTTTGAGGGGCTATTATTCTGCCTACCATGGGTAATAAGGAGGAGCTAATACTAAGAGAAAAAGAGGCCCAAAGAGGAAAGGGTGTGAATGCACTGATAAGGGCAATGGGGAGCCAATGCTCGTTTCTGAGGCTTGCAAATTCTTATTTTTTTGAAGTAAGCTTTGGTTGCAGCTGAGAAAACTGAACAGGCATAGTTGGGGAGCAACATCAGGAGGCCACCATTACAGTTGAGATGAGAGGGTATAAGCTAGAGGTGGCAAAGCTAAATCGTTTTCTTTGGTCCAAAGCTGCCTATATGCCCTTTTCTAAGTGTTTTCCAACAGAATTCATAAGATCATTCCACAGGATCTCAGCAAGTGCAGTTTCTGATAATTTGGTCGAATTTGTTCAGTAGCTGCTGCAACGGAGCGCTTAAATCTTTTATCTACACTTAACAAGGGGAGACCGGAATAGTGGCAAAACCGTAGTTAGCAAGGCTGAGGCTCGCAGACACCTAGGCATCCGAATTTTTTAATGGTCCAAACCGCAGGGAAAGCGCGCACTCCCTGTTCTTAAGTTTTTCCCTAAACAGGGAGATAACACTAAAAAGCTGTCCCGCGTGAAGGCTGAAAGTCCTGTTTTCTCCCTAGCTTCAGTGAACAAAGCCTGACAGCTCGCCCGCGTCCAACAAAGACAACGCTCTTCCGGTCTTCGTGACCCACCCGGTGAGCAGCCCAAACCCGCCACCGTCCTCCCTCAGCTCCCACCAATCGGGTCGCAGGGCCTCGAGCCCCGCTCTGCTGAGTCCGTTGACACTGCGTCCGGGGCCAGACGACGACATCAGCGCGGGGTCCCCACAACGCCTTGGGGCAGAGCCAACTCTCGAGCGCGTGACCGAAGCCTGCAGTTTTTCGCTTCCGTCACTTCCGGGTGCGACAATCTCTTCTGTCCGGCCAGACACGAGTCGTTAGGTGCCTCCTTGCTTCTGACGGGCCACACGTTTGCCCCTTCTCTCTGTTCCCAGCTGGAGGGACATGAGTATCCCTGGGCCGTCGTCTCCGGACGGGGCCCTGACACGGCCACCCTACTGCCTGGAGGCCGGGGAGCCGACCCCTGGTACGTACTGTCGGGTAGGAAGCGCGGCCCGGGCTGGGTGTGAGGGGCCGGGACCGGAATGGGTAGGATCCGGAGAAACCGTGAGGGAGTAGGCGGCTTTTGCCAGCTACGGCCCCCGGGCTCTGCCCCTAGTGCAGAAATGGGGAACCGCGCTGGCCCCTCTACCCAGCGCAATGGGCGGAACTGAAGTCCCGAGGGCAAGCTTTGTATTGGGCTGCAATTGGAGGCGGTTGATGGTGAAGCCATTCTGAGTTTCTGACTCGGATACGTCATTAGTTATTTTTCATACGGCAGTGGTGGGGGATGGATTTACCAGAAAGATGATCAGCTTATAATTCAGAGAGGTGACGTATCCTATAATATTGACCACTCATGAAATGCGTGGTCAGCTTGGTGATAATTGCTTCATCCCTATTCCTGCAGCAGTCTTCTCGACCGAGTTCCAGGAGGGATTTAAGCTCTAATGCCCTAAGGCATCCATTGAATGGAATGAATAAACTTGCTGTGCACCCAAAATGGTACTATTTATGTACCATCCTTGGGAGAAGTGAGAAAATGGTCACTCAGAGCATTTTCTGTGTTCTTTGATTCAGATGAGGCCCTAGATGAGAAAGGCTGCAGGGCTTTGGATATGCTTTTTCTTTTACCTCCTGTTTCAGAAATATAGGGGTTACCCCCAAATAGTGCTCTCAGCACTTTCCTGTTCATGCTTTTCCTCAAAGATCTCTTCACACTTTCATAAGTCGCTTCTATAAATGTGACTTCCTTGTATGTATTTGAAACTTGGGCCTCTCTTTACTCTTGTGTGCTTCTCCATCTGCTAGCTGGATACTTTGACGTGGCTGTTTTGCACTAATCTCACAGTAAGGCAGGTACATAAATGAAAACGTGTCTCATCCTGTTAATGGTGGTAGGTTACTCTGACTTGAAACTTTGAAAATGCTCTGGACTTTTTCCTTTCTCTCCTTCCACCTCTAAGGGATTCTCCTATACAATTCCATCTCCTTGTAATTTCACCCTTAAAACAGCCGTTGAAAGGCTAGTCCACCTCCAGTCTTACTCTTTCAACGCATCTGTCCCACTGCTATCACATCAAGTCATGTCATTCCTGTACTCAGAAACCTTAAATAGCTCCTCACTACTTATTAACAAAGCTCCAAACCGTTAACTTGGCAGTTAGAGGCCCTTACTGACCTTCCACATGGTCTTAAATAAGCTCGCTATTGCTATGCTGCATATGTTCCATGCGTCTCCAGAAGAAGCCTATATTGTATTCCAGCCTTTCCTCATGCTGCCTTCTTTACCCGTATTGCATCCATTCCACTCCTGCCACGGATTTCTTCCCCATTTGGAAACAGTCCTCACAGATTGTTGGTGGGAGTGCAAATTGGTGCCAGTTTCTTAGGAGGGCAGTTTGGCAATGTCTATTTAAAAAATGCATAAACTCTTTGTCCCAACAGTCTACTTCTAAGAATTTATACTACAGAAAGTGACACAAATATACAGATAAACAGGGAAGCTCACTGCAGCATTGTTTGAAATAGCAAAAAGTGAAAATAACCTAAATAATCCATCTATGGGGGGCTGGTTAAACAAACTATGGTAGAATTCCGTTCTGTTAAAAAGAATGTAGTAGATCCCTATATGTTGGTATGGAAAGATACCTACAATGCATGTTTGAAAAGTTGCAGAATGGTATGAGTAATATTTTGTTTGTGATAAAAAACAATGTATGCATAGGCATGCAAAGACAATTTCTGGAAGGCTCTGTGAGAAACTCCAGAGTAGCTCCTGCTGGAGTAAGAAGGAGTATTTTTACTTTCAGTTTGTGCCTCCCTCTGTAGCGTTTTAAGTTTTTACAGTGAGTAACACTCAAATAGACAAAGAGAAATGAAAACTCCATCCATTCTTTGAGCTTTAGCTCAATGTCCACACTTCCTTTAGAATTTTTCTTAGACTTCCCTAATGAAAGTCGCTCTCCCCTGAATTTTCATAACATTTTCTGTTTCTCTAATGGCACTTCTCATTTCTGTGATTCGTCGTATTGTGCCCTTCCAGGGAAGGGGACTTGCCTTATTTATTGTTGTAGCCTTACAACCTGGTACATAATATAGATGTTCAGCAAACCTTTCTTGTATGAATAGAGTAAGGACTCTCCCTTTCTTCTTCTTTACTCTCCCACAATAAAGCACCTTGAACTTAGTAATTAAATATATATAAAAACATGAGTAGCTTCTTAACCATTAGAAGCAGAGGGTAAAAGAGAGGAAAACAAAACAAAACAAACAAACAAACAAAAAACATGAGTAACTGAGACTCATTAACCAGAACATTGGTGTGGGAGGAGGGTTTGTGAGTTAAAATGTATGAATATATTTTAAGTGAAGTGAATTAGTTGTTATTCCTTAAAGTTGAAATGTCCTTTTTTGGGGTGTTCCTTTCATAAAACATTAAGAAAATTGTTTTCTTTTTTTTTTTTTTTTTTTTGAGACAGAGTTTCACTCTTTTTGCCCAAGCTGGAGTGCAATGGCGCGATCTCGGCTCACCGCAACCTCCGCCTCCCAGGTTCAAGCGATTCTCCTGCCTCAGCCTCCCGAGTAGGTGGGATTACAGGCATGTGCCACCACCCCGGCTAATTTTGTATTTTTAGTAGAGACAGAGTTTCTCCATGTTGGTCAGGCTGGTCTTGAACTCCCGACCTCAGGTGATCCACCTGCCTCGGCCTCCCAAAGTGCTGGGATTACAAGCGTGAGCCACCGCGCCCGGCCTGAAAATTGTTTTCTATATTTATTAATACTTAAAGTTGCTGATTGCATTGTTATTGTCATCAAGCCTTAAGCAATGGCATAATTGGTGGATATAATTTATTCACTTCCTATACAGTTGGTACATTAATATCCCTAAGTGCTTCACTTTTCTCTCTCTCTCTCTCTATATATGTATATATATAGATTTTTTTCTTTTGTTGGTTTTTGTATTTTTATTTTATATGTGGAGTGCTTCAGTTTCTAGTTAGCTCTTACCTATTTGAATGTTGCCTTGCAACTTTGAGAAGTCCAATGTTTGTTCATGTGTTTCTTAGGGTTAAAATAAAAATTACATAATTTTATTTTGATTTTCAAAAAGTTTACTTTGAATATGATAGCATGTTGTTTCCCTCAATCTTTTTTTTTTTTTTTTTTGAGGCAGAGTCTTGCTCTGTCACGTAGGCTGGAGTGTAGTGGCACGATCTTGGCACACTGCAGCCTCCGCCTCCCAGGTTCAAGCAATTCTTGTGCCTTAGCCTCTCGAGTAGCTGAGATTACAGGCATACAACACTACGCCCGGGAAATTTTTGTATTTTTAGTAGAGATGGAGTTTCACCATGTTGGCCAGGCTGGTCTCAAACTCCTGACCTCAAGTGATCCGCCCACCTCAGCCTCCCAGAGTGCTGGGATTACAGGCGTGAGCCACTGTGCCGAGCCTGTTTTTCTCAGTTTTGCCAAAATTTAAATCTGTGGTACAAATTATACTTAGAAATGTGTCACAAGTAATGTGTTGTGATAACTGTATTCTGTAGAGTGATCTAATTTGATGTTACTGATGGTTACTAGACTATAATTGGAGATGTTTCAGAGTTTAATATTAATCATAATTTTAGTGTATAATTTTAGTAAAGTGACTATCTTACTTTTTTTTCTCTGATTATAAATCAGTGATTCCATCTTACAAACCATTAAACCCTATTTAGAAATTGTATTTTTCTTGGTAGGAATGGTGATTGATAGTTATTCATCTTAGATGTTTTTGAATACCTGGCACAATGCTTACACTTTTATTATTCAAAGGAAAGTGATGAGGCACTGATCCCAGCATCAGGTCTAGATTTATACACAAGACTATGATTATACACTATTTTCTAGGGTAACTTAAGGTGCTGAATCTTAAGAGAGAAGAAATTCTTAGAAAATCCCTCTTTTCCTCCCTAACAAATAACACAACAACCCCCCTTTTACATGTAAATAACACATCAAACTATATGCAAAATCAATGTTGACCTATAGTTTTGTTTCCACAGAATTGAAAACATACTTTTTTTAGGCATTGCATTTCTGTTTATATAATTTTTTCATGCTTTTGAAAGCAAGAATGCTTTAGTTCAGTGACTGTTACCCACGTTTTGGCCTCAGTCTCCTTTATTTTATTTTTATTTTTATATTTATTTATTTTTTTGAGACAGGGTCTCACTCTGTTGCCCAGGCTGGAGTGCAGTGGTGTGATCATAGCTCGCTGCAGCTATGAACTTCTGGGCTCAAGTTACCCTCCCACCTCAGCCTCCTGAATAGCTGGGACCACAGGTGTGTGCCACCATGCCCAGCCATTCTGGGCTCAAGCAATTCTCCCTTGGCCTCCCAAAGTGCTAGGATTACAGGTGTGAGCCACTGCTCCTGGCCTTCAGACTCCTTTGATAATCCTGTGACAACTATAAGTCCTCTGCCCTGAAAAATATATAAAGATACAGAATTTTGTGTAAATGTTCATTTATCATAGGCTTTACCTTATAGTAGTAACTTAAAAACATATTTTGAGCATTCATAACTCATTTTTTAGAGGAAGCTCAGAGATAAAAGTTTAAAAAGAAAAGAAGGATACCTGTGGTTGGGAGTGTGTGTGTGTGTGCTCTCAGCCCCATTTGTGGGCTTCCTTTCTACCTGCTACTCCCCAGCCTCCTTTTATTAGCTGTGTCAATTTGAAAGGTTCCGACTGGTCAGAGTGCAGTGGTGTTTACAACTAATTGATCACAACCAGTTACAGATTTCTTTGTTCCTTCTCTAATCCCACTGCTTCAGTTGACTAGCCTAAAAAATAAATACATAAATAAATAAATAAATAAATAAAATAAATAAAAAGTTCCTAAATTTGATTTTTGCTGGGGACAGGTTTAAGTGACACTTCTCCAGATGAAGGGTTAATAGAGGACTTGACTATAGAAGACAAAGCTGTGGAGCAACTGGCAGAAGGATTGCTTTCTCATTATTTGCCAGATCTGCAGAGATCAAAACAAGCCCTCCAGGAACTCACGTAAGCTAATAAAAAACCAGATACACACTAATTTCCTCTGTGGCATAGTCATAATTTGTATACTTGTATACTGTGTTAAGACATAATATTTTTTAACATGGAATTATAATTGAGTATGTCTATATCTTTATTGATAGCAGATGGGAATAGAGGAGTACGTAGTATTCTAAATGTAAAAAGTGAAATGAATACTCCTAGGGTGTTTGATCTCTTCTGAGAAGTCCTCCTAAATCTTACCTAGCCTCTGTTTGGTGTTTTATCATTATTTTATTAAAGTATTAACCTGTTGGGGATTGTTCAGGTGGATATATACCTGTTTCCGAGTAGAGTTGAAAAACTGTCTCCATAAAAGTCACACTTGTTTTCAGTTGCTAGTTCAAATGAGTTGCCAGAGATCTGTAAGTATCTTTCCTGAGATGATCTGTTTCATTCCCAGTAGATAACTTTACTAGTAAGTAAAGATGGGGCCGGGCGTGGTGGCTCATGCCTGTAATCCCAGCACTTTGGGAGATCAAGGTGGGTGGATCACGAGGTAAGGAGATTGAGACCATCCTGGCTAACACAGTGAGACTCTGTCTCTACTAAAAATACAAAAAATTAGCCGGGCATGTTGATGGGCGCCTCTGGTCCCAGCTGCTCGGGAGGCTGAGGCAGAGAATGGTGTGAACCCGCGATGGGGAGCTTGCAGTGAGCCGAGATCATGCCGCTGTACTCCAGCCTGGGCAACAGAGCGAGACTCTGTCTCACAAAAAAAAAAGAAAAAAAAAAGATTGGAGGTTATGTTAAGAAAACGGATAAGATAGAACAGAACCCATAGAGTGGGATCAGTATACAAAAACATATACTCAGGCTTTATCAGCTCCCATCCACAGACAACAGACTCAGCTTCTGCCTCCTCCTGGGTCAGAGCCTCTCTGGATAGCCCAGGCTGGCCTGTCATTTCTTTCTGTGGTGGTCATCTTTACACTGGCCACGAACTGCTGCTGCTCTGAGACCTACCCTTTGAAAACTTACTTAAGAGGCCTTTATTAGGGCAAAAGGAGAGGAATAATAACTGTGCTAATTTTATAATTAAAAGTAATGTTATAATCCTTGGTGTTAAGGTGCTAAATGCATATGAAAGGATCTCGGCTCACTGCAACCTCCGCCTCCTGGGTTCAAGAGATTCTCTTGCCTCAGCCTCCCAAGTAGATGGGATTACAAGTGGCGCACCATCGCACCCAGCTATTTTTTTTTGTATTTTTAGTAGAGACGGGTTTCACCATGTTGGCCAGGCTGGTTTTGAACTCCCGACCTCAACTGATCTGCCCACCTTGGCCTCCCAAAGTGCTAGGATTACAGGTGTGAGCCACTGTGCCCAGCCACATTCTCTGGAACCTTCTTTGAGAGTGGCCAGACTTACGGGTCAGGAAAGCACTATACTTAAAATTACAGTTTTATTAGAAAGGGTACAGATCAGGACTAGCCAATGAAGAGATACACAGGGTACTGCCTGGGAGGTTCCTGAACACAAAACTTCTGTTTCCTCTCCCAGTGAGAGGAAACCCCTGCTGCCAGCACATCAGTGTGTTCAGCAGCTTGGCGTTCGAGCCTGCAGTGAACTGTGGTCACGCCACTGCTCCCTAGCCTGGGTGACTGAGTGAGACCGTATCTCCACAACAAAAATTCAGTCTTTTAATCTATGTACTTGGAATGTCTCTATTATTTAGATGTTCTTTGTTATTTTTCATTAGCCTCCCATCTCGAAGCTCTAGGGGCCCATCATGAGTCACTTTATTAGTGTAAACTCACGTGTGATCCGGGGAGCTCATGGATAACAAAGACACTTTTGTCACTTGGAAAATTCCAAGGATTTTAGAAGCTCTGTGCCAGAAACCTGGGACAAAGATCAGACAAATTCTTTGTTAGATAACAGATGTCTGTTCAGATCTTTTGCTTATTTTAAAATTGGATTATTTTTCTTATCGTTGAGTTTTAAGAGTTCTTTGTATATTTTTGATATGAGTCCTTTATGAGTTTTGCAAATATTTTCTCCAAGACTGTGGTTTGTCTTATTACTCTCTTTACAGTGTCTTTGGCAGAGCAGGAGTTTTTAATTTTAATAAATTTATTTAATAAATAAGAAAAAATTAAATCAGTTTTTTCTTTTATGAATTGTGCTTTTGGTATGGTATCTAAAAAGTCATCACCAAACCAAGGTCACCTAGATTTTCTCCTGTGTTTTCTTCTAGAAATTCTAGTTTTGCATTTTACATTTAGACCTGTGATTTATTTTGAGTTAGTTTTTTTTTTTGTTTTGAGACGGAGTTTCGCTCTTGTTGCCCAGGCTGTAGTACAATAGCGCGATCTCATCTCGCCGCAACATGTGCATCCTGGGTTCAAGCGATTCTCCTGCCTCAGCCTCCTGAGCTGCTGGGATTACAGGCGTGCGCTACCACACCTGTCTACTTTTTGTACTTTTAGTGGAGATGAGATTTCTCTATGTTGGTCAGGCTGGTCTCGGACCTCAGGTGATCCGCCCGCCTCGGCCTCCCAAAGTGTTGGGATTGCAGGCATGAACCACCGCACCCAGCCTATTTTGAGTTTTTATGGAGGCTGTAAGGTCTGTGTTTATTAATAGATTCATTTCTTTGCGCATGGATAGCCAGTTACTTCAGCACTATTTGTTGTTGTTGTTGTTTGAGACAGGGTCTCACTGTGTTGCCCAGGCTGGAGTGCAGTGGCACAGCCTCAGCTCACTGCAGCCTTGATTTCCTGGCTCAGTGATCCTCCCATCTCAGCCTCCCAAGTAGCTGGGACTACAGGTGCACAGCACCACACCTGGCCAATTTTTGTATTTTTTGTAGAGACAAGGTTTCACCATGTTGCCCTGGCTGGTCTTGAATTCCTAGGCTCAAGTGATCCTCCTGCCTTGGCCTCCCAAAGTGCTGGGATTACAAGTATGAGCCACTGTACCCAGCCACTATTTGTTGAAAAGACTATCCTTTCTCCACTGCATTGCCTTTGCAACTTTGTCAAAGAGAAGTTGATTGTTTCTGTGTAGATTTATTTAAGGGTTTTTGGTCTGTTCCATTGATCAATATGTTTGTTCTTTTGCCAGTACCATGCTGTCTTGATTTCTGTAGCTTTTTGTTGTTATTGTGGTTTTTTTTTTTTTTTTTTTTTTTTTTGAGACGGAGTCTTGCTCTGTCACCCAGGCTGGAGTGCAGTGGCCGGATCTCAGCTCACTGCAAGCTCCTCCTCTCGGGTTCACGCCATTCTCCTGCCTCAGCCTCCCCAGTAGCTGGGACTACAGGCACCCGCCACTTCGCCCGGCTAGTTTTTTGTATTTTTTAGTAGAGACGGGGTTTCACCGTGTTAGCCAGGATGGTCTCGATCTCCTGACCTCATGATCCGCCCGTCTCGGCCTCCCAAAGTGCTGGGATTACAGGCTTGAGCCACCGCGCCCGGCCTTTTTTTTTTTTTTGAGACAGGGTCTCACTGTTGCCTGGGCTGAAATGCAGTGGCACGATCTCAGCTCACTGCAACCTCTGCCTCTGGGAGGTTGATTCTTGCACCTCAGCCTCCCAAGTAGCTGGAGTGACAGGTGTGTGCCACCACACTGGGCTAATTTTTGTATTTTTCGTAGAGATGGGGTTTCACCGTGTTGGCCAGGCTGATCTTGAACTCCTGACCTCAGGTGATCACCCGCCTTGGGCTCCCAAAGTGCTGGGATTACAGGAGTGAGTCACGGTGCCTGGCCAGATTTCTGTAGCTTTATAGTAAGTATTGAAATTGGGTACTGTGAGTCTTCCAGTTTTGTTCTTCAATATTGTATTGGCTTTTCTATGTCTTTGCCTTTCCATATGAACTTTCAAACAGTTTGTTGATATCTATACAATAACTTGCTGGGATTTTGTTTTTATTTTTATTTATTTATTTATTTTTTTTTGAGACAGAGTCTCGCTTAGTCGCCCAGGCTGGAGTGCAGTGGTGCGATCTCGGCTCACTGCAAGCTTCGCCTCCCAGGTTCACGCCATTCTCCTGCCTCAGCCTCCCGAGTAGCTGGGACTACAGGCGCCCGCCGCCTCGCCCGGCTAATTTTTTGCATTTTTAGTAGAGACAGGGTTTCACCGTGTTAGCCAGGATGGTCTCGATCTCCTGACCTCGTGATCCGCCTGCCTCAGCCTCCCAAAGTGCTGGGATTACAGGCGTGAGCCACTGCGCCCGGCCTAACTTGCTGGGATTTTGATTGGCATTGCATTGAATCCTTAGATCAAGTTGAGAAGAATTTACATCTTAAAAAATATTGATGGGCTGGGCGTGGTGGTTGACACTGGTAATCCAAGCACTTTGGGAGCCTGGGGCAGAAGGATCTCTTGAGGCCAGGAGTTGGAGACCAGCCTGGGTAATGTAATGAGACCCTGTCTCTACAAAAATATTTAAAAAGTCAACCTGGCATGGTGGTGTACACCTGTAGTGATAGCTACTTGGGAGGCTGAGGCAGAGGATCCCTTGAACCAGGAGTTCTAGGCTGCAGTGAATGATGATCATGCCACTGCAGTCCAGCCTGGATGACAGAGTCAGACCCTATCTGAACAACAACAGTTGAGTCTTTTAATCTATGTACTTGGAATGTCTCTCTATTATTTAGATTTTCTTTGATATTTTTCGTTAGAGTTTTATAATTTTTACATTTAGATCCTGTACATATTTTGTTATATTTGTACCACAGTATTTCACTGGGGATGCAGAACTACTATAAATGGTATTGTTTTTAAATTTCAAATTAATTGCTGGTACACAGGAAAGAAATTGACTTCTGTATATTAACCTTGTATCCTGAAATCTTACTATACTTGCATATTAGTTTCAGGAGGTTTCTTGTTGAATCTTTGGGAATTCCCACTAGGAAATCATCTGGGAACAAAGACAGTATTATTTCTTTCTTCTCAGTTTGTATATCTTTTATTTCTTTTTCTCGTCTTACTGTATTAGTTTGGACTTAACGTATGATGTTGAATAGGAATTGTGAGACCCCTCTTCAAACTGAAGAAAGCAAAACTGCAGATAAAGGAGGGCTGATGTATTTTCTGGAAGAGACTGTGGGGAATTGGTATCATTTCTTCCTTAAATGTTTGGTAAAAATTACCAGTGAAGCCATTTGGTCCTGGCACTGTCTTTTTTTTTTTTGTTTGTTTTGTTTTTTTTTTTGTTTGAGACGGGGTCTCGCTCTGTCACCCAGGCTGGAGTGCAGTGGCCGGATCTCAGCTCACTGCAAGCTCCGCCTCCCGGGTTCACGCCATTCTCCTGCCTCAGCCTCCCGAGTAGCTGGGACTACAGGCGCCCGCCACCTCGCCCGGCTAGTTTTTTGTATTTTTTAGTAGAGACGGGGTTTCACCGGGTTCGCCAGGATGGTCTCGATCTCCTGACCTTGTGATCCGCCCATCTCGGCCTCCCAAAGTGCTGGGATTACAGGCTTGAGCCACCGCGCCCGGCCAAGGCACTGTCTTTTTTTGAAGGTTATTACTTACTGATTGAATTTGTCTGATAAATATAGGCCTATATAAACTTTCTGTTTCTCCTTGTATAAGTTTTGGTAGTTTGTATCTTTCAAAGAATTAGTCCATTCCATCCACATTACCACGTTTATGAGCACCGAATTGTTGAAAGTATTCATTTATTATCCTTTTAATGTCTTGGGATCAGTGGTGATTATTGCTCTTTCATGAATAATACTAATACTTTGGGTCTTTTTTTTTCTCGATTGTCTCACTAGAGGTTTATCAATTTTATTGATCTTTTAAAGAGCGATCTTTTCGTTTCATTGATTTTTTTGTTTTCCCCCTTCTATTGTTTTCTAGTTCTAACAGCCTATTTTTGCTGTTCTACTTATCTCGGATGGTTGACTTGCTGGGTTTTCCTCTCATCCATTCTGTATTTCACTTTCTGTGATCTCTAGTCCAAGCGGGAGGGACAAAGTTATTTATTTATTTATTTATTTATATTTGTAGAGACGGGGTCTCACTCTGTCACATGGGCTGTAGTACAGTGATGTGATTATAACTCACTGCAGCTTCTAACTCCTGGGTTCAAGCAGTCCTTCTGCCTCAGCCTCCCAAGTAGCTCGGACCACAGGTGTGTGCCACCACACCCAGCTAATTTTTTTTTTTTTTTTTAGTTTTTGTAGAGGGTCTCGCTTTGTTGTCCGTGCTGGTCTCAAATTCCTGGCTTCAAGCAATCCTCCTTCCTTGGCCTCCCAAAATGCTGGGATTATAGGCATGAACCATTGTGTCTGGCCAAGAGACAAATTTATGACCTCTAGGGTATGCCAGACTCAGTGCTGGATAGTAGAGATGTTGTAATTGCCGTCAGCCTCTTCGTTGCTATTTCTTTTTTTATCATTATTCTCTAGATAGCACAGTTTTACAAGCAAATCACATCATATTTTTCTTTGTAGCATTCTTTAAAATATTCAGGTAGGTGACCCTTTTAATGTCACTTATTCCTGTGATCCTAACATTGATTGATGTGGAAAGAAATATCAAGGAAGTTGGCTTCTCTTCCTCAATGAGTTTTGAATCCTAATTTTAAAGAGAAACATTAGAAATTATCTGGTCTGACCTTCTCACTTTGTAAAAGAGGAGATTTAGGCCAGAGAAATAAACTGAATTTCTGAGATCACATAACTGGCTGTTGGCTGGGGAAAGCTATGATTTCCAGTCCTATGCTTTTTTCATCTTGCTGCTTAATTATCCTTTTTGACTTACTATCCCTTGATACTGCATCTTTCTCAACTCTAATCTGAAAACCATTGTTCCTCATTTCCTTTATGGGAATGTTGCAATTTTAAGATATACAAAACATTGAATTTCTTGGGCAAAATACTACAAAAAACTTCTTTTTTGGAATAATACAGAGAGTTGTTAAAAGTAACAGGTAATAAAATACTTTTAAATGATTGGATTATTTTAGTTATTAGAAATTGAAGCAAGAATAAAAGACACAATAAGTTATCAGAATGTGGCTTTAGAATATTATTTTGAAAAATCCTATTCTATATTAAATAAACCTTGGAGAGTTAACACGTTTCCTACTTAATTTCTGTTACGATTAACCAAGATGAGTATGATTCCTTTTAATGGGCCAGTATTTTAAATATGTAGAGTTTGTCTTGGCTGTGTGTTTTTGTTTCAGACAGAACCAAGTTGTATTGTTAGACACACTGGAACAAGAGATTTCAAAATTTAAAGAATGTCATTCTATGTTGGATATTAATGCTTTGGTAAGTATGATTTAGTTGATGTAACTTAATGACATCTTAGCAATAGCTAGTTTTTAAGTTTAGAATTTGTCTTTTTAACAAGAAACCTTGATTGAACTTCTATTGTGTTGAATTGTTATCTTTCAAATGTTGAATTTGTAGTAATTCAACTACGAAATTTAGTAGTTGTAGTAATTTAGAAATTGTAGTAATTTGTAGAAGTTGAACTTATTTGTGCATTTGGAATAGACCTGCTCATAATTGAAGACTTAGAAAAGAGGACTGAGACTGGGCACAACGGCTCATGCCTGTAATCCCAGCACTTTGGGAGGCTGAGGCTGGAGGATTGCTTGAGCCTAGCAGTTCAAGACCAGCCTGGGCAACATAGTGAGAACCCATCTCTACAAAAAGTAATTTAAAAAAATAGCCCGGCATGGTGTCAAATGCCTGTGGTCTCAGCTATTCCAGGAGCTGAGGTAGAAGGATTGCTTGAGCCTAGGAGGTCAAGGCCACAAGTGAGCTGTGATTGTGCCACTGTACTCCAGCCTGGGTGACAAAGGGAGACCCTGTTTCAAAAAAAAAAAAAACAAAAAACAAAACTAACTGGAAGTAAAAAACCTTTGGGGCACCATTTTTTTTTCTTTAAAGAAAGTGTATTTCTCTTTACCAATTACATGGTTTCTTAAATTAGCATTTTATTTAATTATATGGCATATCCATAATGCTATAATAAATTAATGCCATAAGCTGAAGTGGACACTTTGAGAACGATCAATTATAGCTTTCAATATAAATAGTTGAACAGTTAAATTTCATCAGAAGTTTTATAGCTTTTTGATGAGAGGAAGTGATACTCTTTATTATAAGAAACAAGGAATTAACAAAAAGGGAACTTGTTGCTACCTTTATTTTCTGATGAACATTAAAAATAGTTTCGTTTGTGGGCAGGGCATGGTGACTTATGACTGTAATCCCAGCACTTTGGGAGGCTGAAGTAGGAGGGTGGCTTGAGGCCTGGTGTTTAGGACCAACCCGGCCAACATAGCAAGACCCCATCTCTATTAAGAAGAAAAGAAGCTGGGTTTGCATGACTGTAGCCATTCATGCATACCTCAAAAAATGGACTTTTCTTTGGACAAAGATGGTTTACTAATGTTTTCCATTTATAACAATTAAAAACAAAATTCATATTCTCTGGCATTAGACAGAGGCCTGCGGAAGTAAATAGAGTCATCTGCCCGGTAGTTCCTGGTTTCTTGTGAGGGAGGTGGGCAAGGCTACACTGACCTACTTTTGTGTTCCCCACTGAGATCCTGTTGCAACAGAAGGAATATTTGTTGAATGAATGAATGTTGAATAAATTAACCAAGCAGATGTAATACTGTTGCTTTGGTCTGAAGGGGCAGGATGGAGTCTTCCTCTTTTTTCTTCTCTTAGTCAAGAGTAGTTTTTATTATCATCTGGGAACTGAAAACTGGAAGGCCCAGGATATGTAAAAAGGGACTGTAACTTCTGAGCTAATCAGACAGTGACTTTACTTGCAGCTACATTAAGGCTGTGAATCTCTCTACTGACATTTCCTTCATTTCTTCTCTTTCTGTAACCTTGTCTGAAAATAGGGTGCTTTTCTCCTTCTCTGTGACATCTCTAGGCTTGCATTATCCTCCCATCTTCTCCTGACATAAGACTTCATTTTAGATTATGCAGGTTGGTTGAGTTGTAAAGTCTGTACTTACAATTCCTCGAGAATGAAAGTGTCCTCACAGAGATCATTCTGCTTAATCTGACTAAAAGAGCCCAAGGAATAGGATTAAACTTGTCCACAGTCTTCTCTGTTCAGGGCTCTGTGGCCACAGCTTGGGTTTTCCACATGGGCAGACACTTCAACTATTTCATGTGCTCTGGCTCAGTCTCTCTCTTGTAAAGGCAGAGAGAATGCTTTACTTTTAAATGAAACTGATAGCATTGTTAGATAGTCTTATCTGAAATTTTATAATTACATGTTTTTAAAGCAAAATATTGTCTATTCCCATCTTAATATGTCTATTTTATATTTAGTAATACTTTTGTCTATCTGAACTAAATCAAATGTCTTTCAAATCCTACTAATGATATAAGGAAATCTTTATTTTGGAATTAAAATGTTGAGATAAGGCTGTAAAAATTTTGACCAATTTAGGAAGCACGAACTGTCATTTATATATTGACTTATTTATTCATTTTGATATTTTAGTCTATTTTAACTTGACTTTTCATTTATTTTTCCACGTTAAGTTTGCCGAGGCTAAACACTATCATGCCAAGTTGGTGAATATAAGAAAAGAGATGCTGATGCTTCATGAAAAAACATCAAAGTTAAAAGTGAGTTGAAAATTCTTTCACATTTTTTACAAAAGTAGAGGTTTAATTGTTGTGTGGTTTTTTTTTTTTTTTTTTTTTTTGAGACAGAATTTTGCTCTTGCCGCCCAGGCCGGAGTGCAATGGTGCGATCTCGGCTCACTGCAACCTCTGCCTCCTGGGTTCAAGTGATTCTCCTGCCTCAGCCCCCGAAGTAGCTGGGATTACAGGCAGCCGCCACCACACCGACCTAATTTTTGTATTTTTAGTAGAGACGTGGTTTCATCACGTTGGCCAGGCTGTTCTCAAACTCCTGACCTCAGGTGGTAACGCCCGCCTTGGCCTCCCAAAGTGCTGGGATTATAGGCGGGAGCCACCGTGTCCAGCCAGTATTCTTTTATTTTTATTTTTATTTTTTTTGAGACAGAGTCTCGCTCTGTTGCCCAAACTGGAGTGCAGTGGCCGGATCTCAGCTCACTGCAAGCTCCGCCCTTCGGGTTCACGCCATTCTCTTGCCTCAGCCTCCCGAGTAGCTGGCACTATAGGCACCCGCCCCCTCCCCCGGCCAGTTTTCCGTATTTTTTAGTAGAGACGGGGTTTCACCGGGTTAGCCAGGATGGTCTCGATTTCCTGACCTCGTGATCCGCCTGTCTCGGCCTCCCAAAGTGCTGGGATCACAGGCTTGAGCCACCGCGCCCGGCCCAGCCAGTATTCTTATTTTGACTTTTATACCCTCACTTACAATAGCATAATTAATTCATGGTACATTGTTTTCTTTTAAAAAATGTCATTGTTTATGAAATATTAGAGACAGGGTCTCACTATGTTGCTGAGGCTGGTCTTAAACTCCTGAGCTCAAGCTCCCCTGGCCTCGACCTCCCTAAGTTCTAGGATTATAGACATGAGCCACCGCATGCAGCCTAAAAAATGTCATTTTTTTTGAACTGCACACTGAGCTTTTTTACTAATAGCTGGGTTGATAGGCTTAGATTCTCTGGATATGCACTACAGTTCTCATTTAATAACAGCTTAGAGCAACAAATTTTTTTTGAATCAGAAGGACCTTAAATTATCCCAAATTTAAATGTCCAAGATGAAATTTATTAGTGTGAATGAATTACCTCAAAGCAGAGCACTATTATTTTCAAATTAGACCATACCTGTAACCCCTGATTGCTTTCTTGGTTTTTAATTTTTTTTTTTTAACACAGAAAAGAGCGCTTAAACTGCAGCAGAAGAGGCAAAAAGAAGAGTTGGAAAGGGAGCAGCAACGAGAGAAGGAGTTTGAAAGAGAAAAGCAGTTAACTGCCAGACCAGCCAAAAGGACGTGAAAAGTTGTGTTTGTGTGTTTTCTTCTCCTGTCCCATATTTGCGTTATGATGACTTAATGTAGACTGAAGTTGAGGTAGTGCCTTATGCCATTATGTCATATGTTGAAATCCTTATTCCGGTGTTACTGTGTCTCCATGCCTTTTTTCCAAGTAGCAGACGTCATGTTGCTTGGTTTTTGATATTTATATGTAAGTTTTTCAAATTTTGTTTAATTTTAAAATTTATTATTTTGATCTTGAATTATTTATAAACCGGAAAATGGTTTGATTATTGTGAGTCAAAACGCTAAGTGGTTAAAAATTAGTATGAATTTTTTAGCTTCTTGATGAATACAGATTTAAAACTCTCCAGTTCTTATTTTATGAAATGACTTGCCTTTCTGGTAATACAATGCTGATTTTTTAGTAATTGCCTTTTCATTGCTTAGTTAAGAAGAAATGCCAGGTGTTTAATCACACCTACTCCTGGAAAAGAGGTGAGTGAGCCTTTTGAACAGTTGAATTTCATCAGAAGCTCTATAGCTTTTTGGTGAGAGGAAGTGATACTCTTTATTATAAGAAACAAGGAATTAACAAAAATAAGGAACTTGTTGCTACCTTTCTTTTCTGTTGAACATTAAAAATAGTTTGGTTTGTGGACTGGCCATGGTGGCTTATGGAGAAGGGTGAGCGTTTGTGAAGAACATAATGGAGAAGTGCATGCATGAGAAATAACAGCACTTCAGGTGTAGTTCAGGTGAGCAAGATGCCAGATAGATTCTACTAACCATATACTCTCCCTGCTTCTTAGCGTCGTTGTCACTGCTTTCTGCAGCTTTTGGGTTCAGAGTAGATTATATCTATTCCTAAAGCTTGGTGGAGGTGGTGGAGCTATCACACACTCAAATAAGCTTGTATATTTATCATACAATATAGTATTATAATAACAGTTATCATACACTGAGATATAGTTTCTGTGCTTGTAAAAAATTCTTGGCTGGGCGCGGTGGCTCAAGCCTGTAATCTCAGCACTTTGGGAGGCCGAGACGGGCGGATCACGAGGTCAGGAGATCGAGACCATCCTGGCTAACCCGGTGAAACCCCATCTCTACTAAAAAATACAAAAAAACTAGCCGGGCGAGGTGGCGGGCGCCTGTAGTCCCACCTACTTAGGAGGCTGAGGCAGGGGAATGGCTTAAACCCGGGAGGCGGAGCTTGCAGTGAGCTGAGATCTGGCCACTGCACTCCAGCCTGGGCGACAGAGTGAGACTCCGTCTCAAAAAAAAAAAAAAAATTCTTGAAGTGAGGCAGGGCGTGGTGGCTCACGCCTGTGATCCCAGCACTTTGGGAGGCCAAGGTGGGCGGATCACGAGGTCAAAAGATTGAGACCATCCTGGCCAACATGGTAAAACACCGTCTCTACGAGAAATACAAAAATTGGCTGGGTGTGGTGGCGGGCACCTGTAGTCCCAGCTACTTAGGAGGCTGAGGCAGGAGAATCGCTTGAACCCGGGAGGCAGAGGTTGCAGTGAGCCAAGATGCGCCACTGCACTCCAGCCTTGGTGACAGGGCAAGACTCTGTCTCAAAAAAAAAAAAAGCCAGAAAATTTCTTGAAGTGGAATGATGTACACCAACTACTGACTTTATAGATAATTACAGGGATGGTGAAAAACTAGTAAATAACTTCACAAAAGAGGCAGCATGATACGTTTAGTGTTTTCTAGAATTTTTTTTTTGTATATTGTATGTAAGAACTTATTGTTTGAGGGAAATATTATGAGGTTTCATTGTTTAAAATCAAGAGTGTATTGTTTACTGTTTCACAGTATTATTTAATATCCAAGTGGTCTCCAATCTCCATTACATAGGGACTGTACAGAGCCTGTGAAGATGTATGAATGTGTATCTTTTATAGTCCACAATACATTTTTGGTAAGATGGAATCACTACCTCTGATCACATATATCAGACTATGATGGAGAAAGCATTAGGTTTAAGTTGAGGGCTAAGAACTGGTTTGTTTAAAGGTTTAAATTGTTGAAAAGAGCATTTGCCTTCTTTAATGAATGATGGTCTCAGAATTCAGTTGACTTTGACCTAATATTTAAGAATATAAATATATTTTACTTGAAAAGGCTGAGTGTTGCCCTCAAACACTTGCTAAAACTGCCTAGGACAGGATTCATTGGGGCTTGTGGACAATGTCACCTAATTGCTGAATGTACTCATTATAATATGATATCTGACAAAGGTGGTACAGTGTTTCTGAGTCATTTGGGACCAACTGCGTGGTTGTTTAAAATGCTGATTCCTGCACATAACTCTCCATCTACTGAAGCACAGCTCTTTTCTGTGTTTTGCTTTGCTTTTTGTGTTTAAAGTTTCCCTCAGTGATTCCAGTGCACCTGAAAAGTTGAGAACCACAGGCTTAGTGGTAGGTCGGGGTTTTCCACACTAGGCTGCATGGCATTATCACCTGGGAACATTAAAAAAAATACAGACATTCTCGATTCTTAGTGTAGTTATGATGTGGATCCCATGTATTTTTTTAAAAGCTCCCCAGATAATTTTGATGTCAGGAGTCACTAGTATAGACTATCTATCTAGTGAGTTGTGTTATAAGCAATGAGATACTTTAAAAGCTACCCAGTAACTCTTGGGATTAATTTTATGAAATAAATTCTGAGCTGCTGCTTTTGATAGTCAGACTTAAGACTGAACCCCAGTAGACAGGCTATAGATATAGAATTCTGGTTAGTTAATTGAACTTTTGTGATGTATTTAAAAACAAATCATATTTATTGAACAAATGGCAAGGCACAAATACTTTCAGAATTGTATTTAAGTTTTGAAGATTTTTTAAAAAGTGAAAATGAATATATATTAGTATCCTCTATTTTAAAGTCAATTGTAAACCAGAAGTACTGTTATTTTGGTGATTAAAATCCAAAACTTTAGCTGTATTTCAGTAACAAAAACATATCTTACTAGACTGAGTGCGATGGCTCACACCTGTAATCCCAGTGCTTTGGGAGGCTGAGGTGGGAAGATTCTTTGAGCCCAGGAGTTCAAGGCTGCAGTGAACTCTGATCGCACCACTGAACTTCAGCCCGGATGACAGAGAGAGACCCTGTTTCTAAAACCAAAACAAACAAACAAACAAGGTATCTTACTGACTAAACTGGAATGGAACTCATAATTAGTCTTGTATTTTTCCACAAAATAGTGAATTGGTACTTGGGAGACTTCTGGTTTTTGTTGAAAAAATTGCTTTTGTTTTCAAATTATATCACCTGTGTTCTGAACTAAAATGATGGGAGTTCATTTTGTATTTACTTTGCAGTATATATCATGTAAATATGCAAATGTTGAATGTAATGTAGATTGTGTCCTCATTGAGTTTTTGGGTGATACAGTTTATAAATATACCAATTATGAGGCCGGGCGCGGTGGCTCAAGCCTGTAATCCCAGCACTTTGGGAGGCCGAGACGGGCGGATCACGAGGTCAGGAGATCGAGACCATCCTGGCTAACACGGTGAAACCCCGTCTCTACTAAAAAATACAAAAAACTAGCCGGGCGAAGTGGCGGGCGCCTGTGGTCCCAGCTACTCGGGAGGCTGAGGCAGGAGAATGGCGTGAACCCGGGAGGCGGAGCTTGCAGTGAGCTGAGATCCGGCCACCGCACTCCAGCCTGGGCGGCAGAGCCAGACTCAGTCTCAAAAAAAAA